>NW_010246912.1:46774-72971 GCF_000690775.1 Eurypyga helias
CCTGTGTTGTATGAGCTGCAGCCGTTCCCTTTGATTTATTATTGTTTAAGTCAACAAGATTTGGTAGTAGGGGAAAAACTGAAGAGAGCAACACATGGGTGAGGGTGCCTGGTTCTGAGCTGCTGAAGGAGTTGCTCTGCTTTTATTATCTGGGTGTGAGAGAAACATTAAGCAAATCACTGTTGAAAGTTTCACTGTCAAGTTCAGTGCCTCAGTACTGCCTGCTTTTACAACAGGTAGAGTTTATGTTGCTTTGTTTGTGCACATGTACATTTTCATTTATGTATTTCCAGGGCATTTGGAAGTCACAGCTGCAGAAATACAGCAGATAGATCTGCATCAGGCAATCTCTCCTCCACAAGTGGGAACAGTTACTTCAGTCAGACGTTTAACTTCTCATAGATTTAAAAACATGCAGTGATGGGGATCCCACACTCCCTCAGGCAGTACATGCTGGTGCTGCACCATCCTTACTGTCAGAAAGTTTTCTCTAATGCCTAATCTAAATCTCCCTCGGTGCAGTTTAAACTCATTACCCCTTGTCAAATCCTCAGTGAACATGGAGAATGGTTTATTACCTTCCTTTTTGTGGCAGAGCTTTTAACATGCTTGAAGATTGATAAATCTCCCCTCAGTCTCCTCCCAACGCTACTCTCAGTTGCTACTTTTGGTAGGTCACGTTTTCCAGATCTAAAATTGTTTTGTTACTCTCCCTCTAGACTCTCCTCTTGTGGTGTCCGAAACCGGGCCAGCTGAGGCCCTTGTTAGGGCTGAGGAAAGTGAGCAGGTTTCTTTGCGTATCTTAAATCTGACATCCCTTTTATGCAGGCCAGCAGAATTCTGTTCATGCCTTTTCTGTTTTGGCTCAACAATTGTGCCAGATCTTTTCCTGCAAGACTTCTTTCTTGGCACTTATTTCCCAGCTCACGTTTGTGTGGTTGATTATTCCTTCACAAGTTTGGAATTTAGCACTCATCATTATTATCTTACTGCTTTCAGATTATTGCTCTTTCTGAACTCAAACCCTGCTCTCTGAAGGGCTTGCAGCTCTGTCCTTCTTCCCCATCTTGAAATCATCTGTACATATGCTCTGTTCCTTTGCCTGAGTTATTAATAAAAATATTGAATTCTGTTGAATTCAGGAGTGGGGGTTCAGATGAAAACTGAGGACTAGTAGCACTTTGCAGGAGCAAGCCTTCTGTTCTGATGGCATAAATATTTACAGATACCAGAGCTGTTGCATCGCTGAGCATGTACTTTGCTCTTGGAGGTCATGTCTCCGGCTTGTTGCACATGATGCACGTTTGCCTTCCTCCAGTCGAACCACTGGGAATGGCTTCTCCCTGCACTACAAACAGGCTTTTTTTTTTTTTCTTTCCGCTTATCAGGGTTCGTGAACTGTTCCCTGGGCTGGACCCACAATGGGGCCTGAGCCAGAGGAAGGGGCTGGAGCGGAGCCCTCAAGAATGGCCCTTACTCATCAATAACTGCTCCCTGACAGGGCTGAAAGATACACAAAGTGGCTTGTCTGTCGTGCTGTCACTCCAGCTGGGGCACAGTCCACAGCGGGGCCCTGGCTCACTGGACTTTGCTGTCCAAAGCACCAGAGAAATCTTTTCACTCCCCTTTTGAATGTTTAAACTCCTATATTTCTCTGGGGTTGTGTCCTGGGGAACAGGACGTTGCTCGTCATCTTTCGGGGTTTATTAGGATGATTTCTACCACTGGAACATGAGGGCATTGGCGGGCTCAGTTGTACTATGCACTCATAGCAGGTACAGCCAGCCTTCAGATGATGGACTAAAGTTCTGTTTAAGTCAGCTCAACCAGCTGAAAAGCCCAAGATCCTGGCCACCAGCTGCATCCAGAGGATGTAGCATGGGGAGATGGGAGATGGCAAATTCCCTCCACCGGTTCACATCCAAACACTCCTTTTCTTCTAAGCAAATCTTTTCTCCTGCCTGCCTTCCTGTGGTGTAAATGGGGAGTAATTTGACTGAAAATTCTGTAGTGACATCAGAGTTGGAGGAGAGAGGAATAGATACATGATTTTGTTGTTTATTATGAAGTTTAAAAACTGTTACTGTAAGAGTCAGTTAACCTGGGAAACATCATAAGCTTCAATGTCCAATTCGATACAATGACTGGGACAGACAGGAAGCTTCAGGGTCTGCTCTGTGGGAGAGTTTATTCGTCAGCAACTTCAAAGCGATGCTGTAAGGAGATAGTTACTGTTTCTAAATCCTAGATCTTTTATAACTTGAAAAATTGGAAATCAAAAATAACTCAAGTAAAACCAGGACAAAGGTGAAAAAAAACAAGTCTGATTCCTGAAAAGCAAATTTTGTACCATCCTCTATGAATGTACATAGAGTTAAATCCCAAGATTCTCATTTAGACCTCATTTCAAACAAAACTCCCATGACAATCAATAACGGATTCTACAGTCAGCCAACAGCGTACCTGACACCTTAAGGTTTGATTCTCTTGTTTTACTGATGCGATCCTACAGATTGTAAGGAGTTGTTCAGTATTTCCCCAAGCATGAGAGGAATCAGGCTATAATGTCTACAGGCTGTTTTTCATTAAGTGCACATGTATGTGTTAAAAGAAAAAAGAAGTACAGCCATTTCGATGTATCACAGTAGTTTCTAAGAACTCCCATTAGAAAGTGGTCTCTGTTACAACAAGCACTGGGAAATACAGGAGGACAAATCATCTCTGTCCATGGAGTTTACAGTGTGGGCAGATTCTGTCCTTGTTAAATTAAAAGCCTTCTGCCACTGACTACAAGAAGAGCAGGTTTGGCCTTAAGAAACTTCAATAAATGAAGAGAAAGAATAAATTAAAAATTGGGAACTGATATCTGTAATTATATGACATTAAATCATGCAAAAAAATGTTGTCTCAAATGTCCCACTGGCAGGGCATGGATTTTTTTCCCCAAGCTTTGCTAATTTCCATTGATTTATTTTAACTTGGAAGCATTTATTTTCTGCAGCAAGGATGATTGCTCTAGCTAAGGATTCGATGTTTATCCTTTAGTGTGGGCAGGGAGCCTAAGTGGATGGGAGAGATTTTGCAGCTGAAAAGGATATTCTGCTTTTTTAGTGTTTCCTGTGCTTGGAGAGTATATAATTTCAGCAGAAAAGCAGAGAACAAGTAAGTTCCGAATCAAAGACCGTCTTCTTGATCTGAAGACTTCTCAAGTGTAAAAGCCAGGTGTTTTCAGTACTTCTCTACATAGGTTTGCTCATAACATTTTATGCATGGTGATATGAGGTGGAATAATTGCTAAAGCTGTTTTTCTCTCTCATCCTCTTCTCTGAGGCAGGGAGAGGATGACAAAATCCCTTTGGTGGCTCATCCCTTAGGGCTGGGTGGCTGTTGCTGGGATCTCTGGAGCCTGTGGTCTGTTGGTGAGCACAGGGAGTGGCTTGCGGAGCCTGTAAGTCATGTCTATTGGGGCCTTATCCTTCTGCCATAATGACACATGGGCAAGGTCTTTGTCTGCCAGGATTAATACAGAGAGGTTAAAGGTCCTCGGAACCAGCAGTGTTTAAAACCTGTCTATAAAGAGTTCCTTTCTTGTGTGTTTCTTGACAGTAAATAAGGCTTGTGCTGTTTCTATGGAAGGATTTTTCTTGTTAGTTTGTTTTTTAATACATCCTATAAAACAGCCACTGCAGCTCGATGGGGCTTGCTTAAGGCAAGCAGTGTTTTGGAGCTGGAATCAAGCCAACCTGTGTCTTCTCAAAGGGAGGGATCCGGAGGACCTGTGTTTCTTGTAACCCCTTCACCTCTGAATGATTTGCTGACACATGCACAGCACATCACGTCTGTAAGTCCTAAGGGCTGAGGGGTTAAGTATCTTGTCACTCTGGTATAGACACCTCACTTGCAAATCCCAGACTTTTTACCAGCCTCCCCTAGCAGTAGGGAATCCCTGCTGTCAAGCCAGAGGGAAAGCTGAGCACCCCAGAATAGGATCTGAATGCTAGGCAGTGTAGCCTGAGGGGAAAGGGGAGTGGGAGAGCACTGAGCAGTGGGTCCAAAGAGTTGGGATCTGGCTCTGACCTGCTGGATGATAGTGGGCAAATCACTTCCTTCCTCAGTGCCTGTTTGTCCATTGGCTAAAAAGATGGGAGTGATGCTGACCTCCTTTATGAAGGGTTTTATGCCCAAATTGACCAAAACCAGTCTGTAAGAGCTGGACATTGCAGTATTTATTGCAGAAAAATGGGTATAAGAGCTGCAGATTTCAGATTCTGTTACAACTTTCCCACCACAGAGCTGTACCTCCTGCCCCGTGCTCAGTTGCCCCGGCCACGCACACACGCTGTACACACACCTAGAAGTGATGAATAACAGCTAAGTTTCAGAGCTGTGTGATAAATCGTTTGCATCATGCACTTTTGACCACCTTACCTGTGCACCCTGCATGCTCATTTGACAACGTCTGGACAGCAAGTGCGCCGACGCTGTGGCCTTACTCTGCTGACCAACATGGTCTCATCATTTTCTTAGGTTGTCCCATCTACCTGTATGGCTTGGAGCTCTTTATTTCTAGCTTTGCTTTGCCTTGCCTCACAGCCACCACTGACATCAGGATCTCGTGCTGGGGAACACTCTTCCCATCCTTTTTTGCTCTTTCTGGTGTTGACCTCCCCTCTGGGACACAGGATCGGGACTGAACCCTTGACCCATTCAAAGCAGTGGTATATTTGCTGAGTTGAATGCAAGCTGAGTTCAGACCTCTCATCTTCTGATTCTTCTCTCTGCTTCCTCATAGCCAGCTGCTTGCTCTTTATTGTCTTCACCCAAAAATACCTGTATTCATGCTTATTAACAATCTAAACAAAATTGACCCAAAATCAATGGGAAGATGCTCATCAGTACTGATGCTTTTGGAAGAGCCCCTAAAATAAAGGCTTTCCACTGCCCTCATGCCGTGCTAACATTAACTACTTCATTTCCGCAAAGCTCACAGGCAGATGAGCTGAGAGGCAGGGGAGACTCTCAGCCCTTGCCCAGGAGAGCATGATGACGAAGAGAAGGGGAGCTTCTGTTTTCAGATCCATCACTCCTCCCTCCAGCCCCTTTTCCTCCTGCCCCAGACACAGCCTTGGCTGCTTTGCAGTTGTTCATAAACACCATCTACATCTGTCCTGAGCCACCAGATGTATTAATCAATTTGATGAGGATGTTAAAGCTTTCTCTTTGCACCTAATTATGGGCTGATTTATAGTACTGGCCTTGTGTTTGATGGAGCTCTCCCCTTGGCAGTGATTTACATGGCATTGGCACCAACCTCTCCATCTCTCCAATACTCTGTCATTTTCTCTGCCCCTCTTTCTCTTGCTTTCTCTCTCCCCTCGCCATCTCCCCCCTCCTCCCCACACCCCTCTGCTCTATGTTCCCTCATGAGAGCCTAATGACATGTTGACAGACCAGTGAAACATTGCTCCCTCTTCACTGCATCTGTCTCTGGCGCGGTGGCTCCCCAGTGCTCTCTGACACATCCAGATGGAGGGCCTGGCAGGCGAGGCAGAGGCTCTGGCCATTGCCCCAGTGCAAGCCCTGCAGCTCCACAGATTTCCTTCTGGAAGTAGCTGATGCAGAGCTCTAGATTCCCCTAGGGAACATCTCCATGCTGGCAGGAAGCTGGGCACCCCCATCCTGGTTCACCAGACTCCACTGAAAGTCTCTAATGAAGTAATGAAGTAATTAAATAGCAGTGATTCAGACCTCCACAGTGTGACTCACCTGAAGATTGCCAAAATTTCCAGGAGAGGAGGGACAAATTTTATTTCCTTTTACTACCAGTGAGGAAACTGAATCACAGAAGCACCGGGGGGCTGCATTTCTGAAAGGTGCAACTGATAGAGTCATTCCACTCCAGTTACTACCTAGAGGTTACTCTCTTGAAGTTATTGGGGAAAGTGGGAGGAGAATGAAACAATTACACCAGTTTCACTCATCTCTGTGAGATTAACTCTGCCCCAGAGCAGAACATTTCCATATGTTTCAGCTTTACCTTTCTTTTTCTTTTTCTTTTTTTTCTTTTTCTTTTTCTTTTTTCTTTTTCTTTTTCTTTTTCTTTTTCTTTTTCTTTTTCTTTTTCTTTTTCTTTTTCTTTTTCTTTTTCTTTATATTTTCAGAGCTGAGATTGTTAAAGTCAAAGAAGTCTCAGGATATTTGGAGACATACCAAAAGAAATATGTGTTTCACATAGGTCATATATTATACTGGTTCAAGCATGCATGGCTACTGGTATTAATCCAACTCCAACCTCAACCCCCACCTTGTTTTGTGCCTGGAAATTGCAAAATTCACTTCTCTAGAGAAGATATTGTTACCTTGTCAGCAACATGGACAGTGGGATCTAGTACACCCTCAGCAAGTTTTCTTATGACACCAAGCTGTGTGGTGCGGGGACACACTGGAGGGAAGGGATGCCATCCAGAGGGACCTGGACAGGCTGGAGAGGTAGGCCTGTGCCAACCTCATAGAGTTCAACAAGGCCAAGTGCAAGGTCCTGCACTTGGGTCGGGGCAATCCCAAGCACAAGAACAGGCTGGGCAGAGAATGGGTAGAGAATAGCCCTGAGTAGAAGTACTTGGGGGTACTGGGGGATGAAAAGCTGAACATGAGCCAGCCGTGTGCACTGGCAGCCTAGAAAGCCAACCGTATCCTGGGCTGTATCCAGAGCAGCATGGCCAGCAGGTCGAGGGAGGGCATTCTACCCCTCTACTCCCTCACCTGGAGTACTGGATCCAGGTCTGGAGCCGTCTACATAAAAAGGGTATCAACCAGTTGGAGAAAGTCCAGAGGAGGCCACAAAGATGCTCAGAAGACTGGATCCCCTCTGCCATGGGGACAGGCTGGGAGAGTTGGGGGTGTTCAGCCTGGAGAAGAGAAGGCTCTGGGGAGACCTTATAGCACCTTCCAGTGCCAGGGGGGTGCACTTTTTAAAAGGGCCTATAGTGACAGGACCAGGGGTAATGGGTTTAAATTGAAAGTAGGGAGGTTTAAATTAGGTATCAGGAAGAAATTCTTCCCAGAGAGTGTGGGGAGGCACTGGGACAGGTTGCCCACAGAAGCTGTGGATGCCCCATCCCTGGAAGTGTCCAAGGCCAGGCTGGTTGAGGCTTGGAGCAACCTGGTCTAGTGGAAGGTGTCCCTGCCCATGGCAGGGGGTGGAACTGGATGGACTTCAAGGTCCCTTCCAAACTAAACCATTCTATGAATCTATAATTCCCTGTGCAAGGCTGAGGGTGGAGGGAATTCAAAAACGTTTTTGTTTGCTAACTCTGAATTTGCTAACTTTGGCTGCTTTCAACTAGGAGGTCTGATGTGTGGGGAAATGGCAAGTGATGTGCACTTGAGCTAAGGAGGTGTGCTTAAAATCTCCAGAAAACGGTTGGCTATTAGATGGCACATAGTGACCCTGAATCCATCCTCTGGTTTACATGTGCATTCACTCCCCTTTGAGTTGTACATCCCTGTTCCCTATATGCAGCTGCCACTTTGCACAGCAGGTGGTTGGTTCTCCAGCTGCCAGATGTGCCCGTGAGACCAGATGTTTTGTGTGCTCAAAATCATCTGCACATCCACAATGTATAGATTAATTGAGTGGTGTGTGCTGAAATGAGCACAACAATAAAGAAGGTGAAATCTTCCCCTAGCACATTACTAATACTGTACTGACAACAGACTGGCAGTCTATCCCTTCTTGCGAGAAAAGTTTCTGCCAGGAAATTCAGGTAAAGCACTTTTTGCTTTGCCGTGATAAAACTGAAGCCTGTTTCCACTTTTCTGGGATTGAGTCATCAAAATTCAACTCACAACCAGACGAGTGACTTCAAAAATCTGAACTTTGGAGTTACACCAAAGATAAACTTGGCCTGTTTTAACATATACCAAATAAAGTCAAGAGTCTGAATACTGAATTTAGGATATATTTATATGTATACCATATTCATGTGTCACTGCAGTTCATGAAACCATGTCTGTCTTGTGGAGAGCAAGATCTTGGCCTGACAAGATGCCCTTTGCATTCAGGTGTGCATATGTGCAAAACTATGCGGACGCTTTAGCCCGCAGATTGCACATGTGTTCCATCGCACTCCATAAAATGCATATTAATGGTGCTGAAGCTGGAGTCCTGTCCAGAGAAGCAGATGCTTGTTGATGGTGAAGCTGGCTGCGCTGAACAGATGAAAAGACATCTCTGCTGCTGAGTGAATTCCATCAGACCAGGAGCAGCTGCTCTAAAGCTTCTGAAAGCAAAAATCCTCATGAATAAATATTAGCAGGGAAAAAATGAGGCTTCTAGAGAACAAAAGGAAGCAGAGGAAGTTACTGAGAGATGCTGAGACCTTTCATCTCAGCAAAATATGCAATTAACACAACACACACTTCTCCCCCAGAAAGGCCTTGCATTTGTTCAGGGTGACTATAGGATCAGAGATAAGGTTTCTTTTGGTGAACAAGGAAGACCATAAACTGCTGTTCCTCTGCCTGTCAACACAGAAGCGCTTGGCATTAGTGAGTTCACAAAGTTACTGAGTCAGCCTCCTGGAAATGCTCAGCAATCATTTGATCTAAAGGGAGTTGCTGGGGTTTCAGGTTCACAAATGCTTGGCATTCCCTTGAAAAAAAAGTGCCCATTTCTAGGACAGCCATACCTTGGAGCAGTGTTGCATTCCCCTATGTATCACCACTTGCAGGTACCAGGGCAAAGCTACAAGAACTGATTTCTAGTAGCCCGGTTTACACCTGTATGACACAGATGTAAAATGCTGCCGGATCAGCATGCTGCACAAAGGACTGGCAATGTGACGTGTAATGCCAAGGAGGACTTGCAGACTCAGCATTCCCTGTCTTCATAAGGTATCTGGTGGTAAGGTGAAGCAGAATTGGCTTCGTCTCTTCTGGGAAATAAGGGATGGACTTGAGAGCAGATGTGCCTTGCATACTGTCTGTCCTGACAGCCATCTGTTAGGCCAGCTTTCACTCACACTCAGATATCTGCAGTACACTTAGAAAGAGCTGACCTTAGAGGATCTGCCGACAGACTGGGCTATGAGACTTTTGGCTTCATCTGATGTATCCGATCCCTTTGCTCTGTGTGAACGAGAACCTGGATGCATGCTTAGCTGCGCTTTCCCCTTCCCATGAGCTTTAGAGCCCAGGTTCAGGCAGTCACCCAGCATGACCTTGAGGATTTACCCTACCCCTAGCAGGCGCAAGCAGGCAGAGCTGGGCTAGGCTGGCAGTACAACAGGCCCAGTGGAACACAGAATCCACCCTGTAGCTAAAAGCTGATATCATAATTTTGCCCAATTACTTTCAAATCCATTGCTCAGTTATTAATTCTAATGTTCACACTGGTGCAAGTTCTTGATTTCCACCAGCTCTGCTTGTTTGTGTCAACAGCCAAGAAAGAGGCCACAAGGGCCACGTGAGAACACTGGCACACCAGGGTGGCTAGGCTGAATTCGATCCTGTTTGTTTCAGGAGCCAGAAGCAGATGCCTAGAGGGGTATGTAAAACCTTCCAGTAGGCAGATGTTTCTCCTACACCCTCATCTTCACACCCTGCATGTACACATATTCACCGGAGTCTGTTGGCTCCAGACTTGCAGAAACTGCTTCCAAATGTATCTCTTTCCTTTTCCCCTCCCTATAGCTCATATTGCTACCAGGAAATGACATATCACTGCCCCCATGCTGTACGACTTCTTACGATGGCTGTCAGGAGTAGCCAGCTTCCTCCTTTCTCATTTGATCCATTTGAACCACTTCTTGATGGAAACCTAAAAATCTGTTTCTCTGCCTTGCAGTGTGCTCACCCCTCGGAGCTATCAATTTATTACAGATTAAAAAAAAATAGGGATAACTACAGATGGCTCGCAGCTGGAGGAAAAAACAGACACAAATTTCTGCTGGCTGCAGTTGCAATTGAGCCCAGGATAATTCCCTCCTTCTGTTTCTTCTGGGTGAAGAGATGCAGTTCTTTCTGTAAGCAGTAATAGGTAGGCTATTTGGTGCAAAAAACAGTAACAGACTGAAGCAATCAAAAAAGTCCAGAATGACTTTGCAGAATAGAGTATGTCTTTTAGTCTTTCTTTTAGTCTCCTTTCCCTTCCCTTCCCTTCCCTTCTCTCCACATTTCTGCACCCACACGAGCAGGTGCAATTCAGTACTTACAGAACTCTCTGTATACGGAGGCAAGTTGTGCAATAAATCCCCCTCAGAAGAGTGATAACTTCAATTTATCCTATCTCCGTGAAATACCTCCCATTCCTCATTCTCATGTCTGTCTCTTCTCCCCTTCCCTTTATTTTTCTATCAGATATGGGATTGTGGCTTCTGGTCAAAAATAATCTGATATAGGATGCTGTGTTTAAAAAACAACAATTAACAAGCCCCAAAACCCTGGTGTCTTCCACTAGGCAAGGATCCAGGTTTCATGCATATGGAATCCCCAGCATTATCTCCTATGCTTTCTTGGTGAGCCTGGTGCATCTGGGCTCACTCACTTATCTGGTAGATATGAGGAGTTATCTGATTTACAAATTCTGGAGAAGGTACAAAGAAGAGCTATAAATTGATCAAAGGTATGGAGGGTCTTAGCAATGCTGATAGGCCAAAGTGTTTAATCTCATGCAGTTTGGAGAAACTGAGATTACAGGGTGGGATGTCGGGTGTAGAGAAAGATATGGGAGAGAAAAGACTGCTCTTGCTCTCCCTGAAAGCAGATCTGAGAAACATGGATAAGAATGTGTTCAAACTGAGCAGGAACAGAGAAATATGCAGCTGCTTTGAGAGGTTAAAGTGATGCTGTCAAATATTTTTACTCAGAATGTAGGTTTGCTAATGCATGGCTTTCTGCCCTTGAGGAAGATGGCAGGTAACTCTCATCATCCAGTGTGTCAGAGGGAATTCCAGGCATGCTTGTATTGTACAGACAGTCCAGCCATTCTGGATTTTTTATGCATCACCCAATGCTATGAAAGTGGCACTGCAGCTGATCCCCTCCACCAGTGAGAAAAACCTTTCTGCCTTAAAAATAACCTAATAGTGCATTTTATTCCCTTGAAAGAAGATCTGACAGTCTAGATTCCCCACTGCTAGTGCCACAAGAACTGCTTGTGGACGGTCACCCTAATACAAGAGACAAGAGGAAACCTTTCTTCCAGCATTTGCTCCATGGAGTTGGACCTCACTCCAAGCATCCTTGTGTTTGTGGCTAAGCCCCTGACACAGTTTTCCTTATCCAGGAAGAAAATACAGTATCTATGATCCCTTCTATTCTTGGCCTCTCTGCTGTGAATATCTCCAATGTTGCTTTTTGCCAGATTGCTTTGGGGACCATTCCTGGCAGGGGAGGACTGGGGATATTGGAACAGAGGTGATTCAGACAGTGGGAATTAGAACCAGCCTGGCTTTAATTTGAATTAGACTGTTCTGGATGAGAAGAGTTCATGAGCAGCTCCATGTGCCTCTCCTTTTTTGCTCTTCTGGGCACTTGGTTCTGATGATGCAATGTTTTTTGGATCATCCCTATTTCTGGCCTCATCCTTTTCATGCTGCTTCGCTAAGACCGGTCAGCTGCATTCAACCGGTGGTCAAGTACTCTGTCAACTCAGCTACCCAAATTGAAAGAGTTTGCTCAAGGTATTCAGGAAGAGGTATATCTTACAAAATTATCTAATTTTGTGTTTTCAAGTACTTTTAATATTTGGTACCTTAATGCTTTAGCAACAGACTGGGTTGACAGTGCAGCCTAGTGAATAGAGCACTGGGCTGGGGCTCAGAAAATCTGAATTTTGTTCCCAGGTCAGCTTGCTGGATAGTTATGAGCAACTCACTTTGCCTGGCCCTACATTCTTGATTATAAAAACATAAAAATGCTGATATCATTTCTGGAATCTACCAGAGAAAACCAGGACTGGTCTTTCACTTATCTTCTGATTGCATTTTATCTTTGTATAATGTGGTATTTGCTGACGAAGGTAGTTAAGTAAACATTATTTATGACCACTATTATGTGAAAAAGGGCTTTCCAATGCTAGCAGCATGGCAGGGAATATAAGCAAAATGACAGAAAAGAAGGTAGAGGGGTGAAGGGTGTTAACACGGTAGATATTTTATATCACACGATTTTTATAATGGCTTATTTCTACCCTGGCATGTCTTCAGCAGGTACAGCTGGGGACATCTTGTTTCCTTCAGTGGAATTCTGATCGGTGCAGCAGCTGAGAGTCCAGTTCCTACAGTGAACTCTTGTTACAACAAGAGTAAAAGGAAAATCAGGTGCTGAAAGGAATTTTGAAAGAGTAGTTTCTGCTTTGTGTGTCTCCATAGACTGATGCTGAGGCCCATACAGATGGTGGTTTTCTGCCACTGCGTTGTCAGTCACCATGATGCTTCCATATCCTATTTATTCCTAGACTGCAGGTTGAGCTCCTTCTAGTGTGGATTTTTACTCCATCTGTGTAGACTTCATTATGATGGAAAACTAAAACAAAGCCCAAACCCTATAGGATGACCACTAATTACAGAAGACTTAGTAACCATTCCTAGCTGAAACAGGAGGATAAGATCCCTTGGGCTGGTAAATGCAGCAAATCCAGGAAAACTGCTGCATCAGTCACCATTAAAAACGAAGTCATGGGGAGCACTTTTGCTGTTTCGGTAAGATCTAATGCCAGTGACGGAGCAAGTTTTCTTTGCCAGCATGCTGTGGATCTGCAATTCCTCAGCAGGACTGAGATGGCTCTGTTGCTTTTGATTTGGTTTCCCTGTCGCTTTTGATCTGATTTTGCTTTCAGAAGGTGAGGGAGAGAAGGGCCAGGTTAGCTGGTTCCAGGAAGGGCTGAAAGCCTTGATCCACTAGAGTGCATCTGTGGGCTGGATGTCTGAAGGGTGCTGTTTTCTGATGCCAGCTATTAGGCTTTGGGGTTGTTTCTACTGTAACTATAATTAGGAAGGGGGGCTCTTTGTTTATTTAGGCTGAGAGCTTTAAGATAAATGACAGCTCCGAAGATGCTTTTCAGCACTTCATAAATCAACTGCCAGCTGGCCAGTTTCACCTCTGAAATGTCTTCTGCTTTTTTTCTTTCCCTTTTTTTTTCTCCCAACTTTGGAAAGATGGTATATCCAAAAGGAAAAAAATCTTCCAGAGAAATAACTGTGATGAGGAATATGTGCATTTGGGGAACGGGGAGAGGAAATTACTTCATCCTTGAAAGACTCAAGGTGTTCAAAATCCTAGCCCATTGCCTCATTGCAATATCTGAATTCAAAGTCATGAGAAGGCATCTTCACTGAGAATGTGCCAGGGCAGAGACACCCAGCAGGCTGACTGACACATCCTCAGCTGCCATGACAGACATTTTTCTGATCTCATTGAATGTCTTTTTTTCACTGTCTCACTCAACACAGCCAGAGATTTACTGGTGTTCTTTTTCATTAGCCGAGTTGCTCTGATTCCTGCACAGCTCATGGAGTTGTTTGTGCCAAGGACCCAGCATCCTCTTTCTCCAGAGTGAGACAAGATTCCTGCCGAGAGGTTGTTGACAGCCATGCAGTCTCTGCGGGCCGAAGTGAACAGCATTTGAACTCGAACACCATGCACACTTAGAAAAGCTCTGGACTGTTCTCCAGCCTCTTGCCAGGCCTGGAATCTCATTTCTGTGTACGAGGGTGGGGTACAGTGCAAAACGTGACTGAGGCCTTTGGTTTCTCAGAAAAGTACTGACAAAATCTGTGGTGGTTGAATTTTAGGATCCCAGATTATAGGTTTGTGCAATCTGAATAGATAGAATTGTTCTTTCATTTTGGAACTGAATTACAGACTAAACACTCTTACAGCAGAGGAAGACAACATTGTCAGTCTAATCCTGCTTTTACACGGGCATCTGAGCACAATTAACTGACACATGGTTTCTACCCCAGTGGGTGATGGAGATACCCAGACAATCAGAGGGACACAACAGGAGGGGCACTGGACCCAGCTGCTGGACCAGGGAAGAAGGCAATTTTGCCTACAGTAGTCACAAAAACCCAGCCTGAATGGAGTTCTGCCTTAGATACATCCTTCCAGGAGTCCCTTCATATGCTCTGCACAGTGATGGCACACAGGCAGGTGGAAGTAAATACCACAAATGGTGCAGCAGTCAAGACCTGTCAGCTGTCCAGTTAAACCAGGGTCTCCAGGCTGGCCTGAGGACTTGGGGAGGGAGCACATATACCAGAATACACTCCATGTCCAGGGAACAGCACTCTGTTGGCAGCAGCATTAGCGGTGTAACCCTGCCCCACCAATCTCCAAACATTCACTGGGGGACAATGTCAAAGAACGGCAGATCAGGGCCTAGATTAGTCTGATGGACATTTGGATGGAGGCAAGGAAAGGGAATGAGCAGTCTGCCTATGAAAGATCCTGCTAAAATAGACCCTAGATTTCTTTCTACGTCAGTGGTAAACCTGCTATGGCTGTGAGGCATGTTCCTCCTCTTTCAAATGTGTTTTTCTGGGCATCTAAACTTTGTCATGAGTGTAGGAGCCAGGAGCTCTGGCTACAGACCAACATAAATGCAGCAGAGACAAAAGGAAGAAACAGAATGCATAGGAAATCACGTAAAGAGGAGTCAAAGGACTAACAAAAGTACATATAGCTTTTAGACAGATCTTCAGAGGCTATAAAACCGCATGAATCTCAGGTGCATGTCACAACATTGCTTAGAAAACTGCACTTCAATTAACTAGATTCTGTGCTCGTGTAAATTGGCCCAGGTCCACCGACCTCTTGTAAACCACAGAGAATAATGGGGAAAAGTTTCTTTTCAAAGAAGACATGGAAAGGCTGAGATGTTTAACAAAGGGGCCTAGAAAAGGTCCAAGCACTGGACAGTCTCCACCTGGTTGCACTAAACCAGTCTCTACATTTTTCAAAATCCACCCGTGCTTTAATCTCTGCTCCATTTCACATTTTCTTGTGATGTTGTCCAAAGAAATGCACTCATTGGCAATAAGCTTAACAGTCACCACAAAGCTTAACAGGACCTTGATGTGGCTTTTAAAAAAACCCAAACCCTTAACTGCTGAGGCTTACGGATTTTTTCTCCTCAGCAGATGTTGCAGCGGGACAAGCTTGGCAAACATTTGCAGACATGGATAATGTTCATACTGATGGCCTGATTCTCATTTACATGAAGCTGCCTTTACAATTGTCTGACTTGGAAAAAAAGTGCCTCCAAAGTGTGTGCAAAAGCAATTTATGTAAAGGGACTTTACCAGGAATGAAAATCAGACTGCCAGTCTCCCCAGGCATATGAGGATTATAAATATAGTTAGCTTAGCTTTCTCGATTGCAGTCCAAACCCCCTGATACTAACTTATCTGTAAAAGTCTGTTATGAATGTCAAATTCTTTCACCGATAGCCCTTGTGACAGCCAGAGACTCCGTCTCCGGATTCCTGATTACCCTGATTGTTAATGTGTGCTGTGATAGCATCTAGAAGCTGTTTTCCCCAGTCGGGACCATATGTTCAAGCACAGAAGAGCAAAAAGATGTTTAGTCCAGAATGTTTCCCATTTTGCAGGGCAGTACAGCCTTGTCACCCAATGACCAGGTTTGGGATCTTCTTCTTCCCCCCTGATCTCTGGTGAAACAGCAGCTGTGACAGTAGCAGCTTCAAGCTCCGAGACTCGTGAAGTAGGAGGGCGTGTAGGATGTACATTTTCAACCCCATCTTCCCTTTTCTTGCATGGAGGCAGCAATTCAAGAACATTTTACATATAGTGCTCTTAGACTTCTGTGGATTGATTTAAAAACGTCTAACTCACTTAGGGCATAACAGTTCTCTTTGCAGATGCTTATGATCGTAAACTTCTAAACATAACACCCTTACATATACAGTCTGATGTCCAGGAGTCCCACGGAGTGGTAAACCAGGACCTGTAAACTACTTGGTTGATCTTACTTTGTTCAAAAACATCATAGAGAACTGCTTCCATGGAACTTCCTCCCAACTTTGGGAAGAGGAGGGGAAGAGGGGAATTTGTTTTTACAAGCTTTGAGGCATTTCCTCCTCTGGTGATACTGAAGTTGGCCACAACATAAGTGGTGACAGTTTATCTGGAGATGCTGCTGTGTTCATTAAGAGGAGCTGTTGCTGTTTATCTGCATCTTGTCTGCAAAATCAGGTGTTCAGAAAACAAATTCTCTATGTTGTCAGCATGCTGTAGTGTTACTGTGGAAAGGGGGAGGTTTTCAGAGGCGTTCATCCAAACTCTGAAGCTGGCCATTTGTGAGATGCTGCTCCTCCTTACAAAAGCTTTGGTTGTGTAAGGGAAACCATCCCAACTCCAAAATAAAATCTCCCTTTTAACCCAAAACTCCATCCAGGAAAAATCAGAAAATATTTAAAACCTTATAGCATCTTTTAAAATATTGCCTTAGGCCAACTGGCACATCCATACAGGGGTGAACTGCAGGTGAGTCGTCATGGTTGTGGTAGATGTCTGCCTCTGAGCTGGTGGTTTATGTTCTCTTTATAATAACTCGAGGGAAGCGGGCACTTTCAAGGTGTGGTTCTTCTACTCCTGAGCCAGAGTTCAGCTAAACTGTGCAGGCAAAGTGCCAGTTGCTCTCCAGCAGCTATAAAAGGAGTCTGGATGGCTGGGTTGGATAAAAACATACCCATTGTAAGCGTCTAAAGTTAGCAGAGATGAGTCCCTCTGGTGAAATCTGCTGGTCAATTTGCTATTGCCGCTTGTTCTTATGTAAAAGGCATTCAGCCCTTATTATGAGAGGCAGCAATTGAAAATCCTAAACCAATATATGATTGCCCTGTTGCTTTTCCCTTCTTATGTATGTCATGGAAGGAATAAGCAGGCGGTAGAGCTAGAGTAGCAAGTGAACCAAATGGCCCCTCAGCTAAAAGACTTTTTAAAGTCTTTTAAATTATGCTTTTGACTTGGAGAAATGGGCTCATACTAAAAATAGGAATGAGATTTAAGTGCCACAAAACTCCACTCCTCTAGCTATCAGAGTACTTTGTCCTTTGCCTGTAGCCATGCGAGAACACTGTGCAGCCAGCCCTTCAGTTGTGATGGCTCTCAAGTTTTCTCCACAGTTGCCAGCGTGGCTGGCAGACATCTCACAGCCCCAGATCTGCCAATGGCAATGACCTTTTTCTGCAGAACTCTCTGCTATCCCCACCTGTGTCTCCAGCCAAGTCTGCCAGCTACCAGCAGTCCTTCCTCACACCAGTAACTCTTCTCTGATCCAGCCCTTCTTCTTTCCAGCTCTCTTAACCCTAGTAAATCCTGCTTGCTCCTTCACACAACTGAAGCCCAACAAACTGCCCAGCTGTTCAATACTTTGTGAAGTGACCCAACAGCTGGTCAACCATAACATTCATCTTTATGAACAAGATGAGCCTGCATTTTTGAGATAGAAAGATGACCATGTTTGTCATCCTACTGACACAGCTTCTTTTTTCAATCTAAGCAAACAGTCTGGGCTTGCTCTCCTGATTTGCCATTTTTCTCTCTATGAAATGTCGCAAACTGACACAATATATTAGTTACTCAGAGATTTCAAAGCCTCCGCCAGCTTCTCAGCAGCCAAGAGCACTTGTTGAGAAAAAGGAAATCAATATGATGAGAGAAGCAGGCATGTGTGATTTAAAATAGACCATTTTAAAGTCATTGAGCCCAGTTCTCTGTTGCCTTGTCCTTTCTGTGTGACCTGCATGTTCTATGTTTTCACAGTGGTGAATGAGTGTTGCAGGGGTAAAAATGCTGTCAGAGAGGAAAAGGCAGCAGAGCACTGAATCCTAAAGTGTATGTGAGTGGATTTTATTGTTAAAAAGATAGCACACCCTCTCCACCCCATTCCAACCCACGTATTGGCTTTGGATATTTGTCCCTTGTACATAGGGCCACTGCTCCTCCCCCATAACAAAGAGTGAGCTCCCAGTAATTTAAAATGGATGTATCTGGGGCTAGCACCCTACTGTGTAGCTGCAAATCCATGCAATACCCTGGACAATATCCCACAGAACAAACCTTCAGTTTAAATTGAGCTTTTCCAGCAGCATTCACTGGCTTTCTTCTGACCAATTCACTGGCTTTCTTGTTTGTCTCTTTTAAGACAAACATCTTGTCTGAAGCGATGTACAGGATTTTCAGTGTTGTAAAACTAGAACTGGATCAGACCATTGTTTCTCCTGGTTTGAGGCTCTACAGGAGACAAAGCACCAAGTGCTGTACTGGAACGTACAAGAAACCTCTGCAAATGCAGTTATCAAATCACCTACCCACAAGAAAACTTTCTCCCTGACACCCATTAATTAGAGGTTAGTTTATACCCTTCAGCATGAAGGTTTATAAACTTAGAAAACTCTGTGTCTGAACATTTCTCTCTCCCTCCTTTTCTGCATTATCAAATATGGATGGTGTTTCCTACTTGGACTGCTTTTAACAGCAATCACTTTAGATGTCCATATTAAAAATTTGACCCGTACACTTACCCATTTGCTTTTGAAACCCTAAGCCCCTGAAAAAAGCAAAGGACATGTTCTACTGGGGTTACACCAGGGTTTAAAACAGCCTCAAGACATGAATAATTTCCCATCATTCTCTCTAGCCTTTATCCTAGCACTGAGGGGGGAAGAAATCCCCCCTATTTAGTATCTATTGGTCCCTTGAACACAAGAACCACTTGACCCTTTTGCATAAACTCCCGTTAGCCCCTGCCAGCTGGATCCCATGTCCTGCAGCACTCTGTACACCGGGGGGTATCAAGCAAAGCACAGATCATCTGCTGACTGCTGGGCGGCTACTCACCCACCGGAGAGCAGAGCGTGCTTATCAGGATGCTGCACCTCCAGACACCAACAGCACAATGACAGCAGGACCTGCCTGTGAAATGAGGCCAAGATAAATGATGTATTGCCCTCATCCCTAACAGTGTGGCCCAGACAGAAACCAGGTGGAGGGGAGGGAGCCAGCACCTTCTGTAAACAATCTCCTGTCTCAGCTGAAACAGCTTTAGGCTGAGATGCTGGATTAGGAAAGTGATTCTCGCCCTGGACAGAAAGTTAAAGGGCAGGGGTGATAATGCACTGATGGCCAAAGGTGGCTGGGGGGACTTAGCCATTACTCAGCAGTGGTTCATTTGACCTGGCAGGAGAACATCTGATATCTAAACAGTCCCACTCATCCTGAAGCATTCAGAAACCTCTACACTAAATATTTGATGCCCTTGTTTGATAATGTTTATTTTGCTTTCTCCCCACCTGTGTGAGGCTAATATGCTGTGAGTGGGGAAAACATGGGGTAGCACATACCAGAGATAAAACACTAACGTGTGATCTGTTTTAAACAGAGATTTATGAGACATACGCTGAAGCTGACTGGGCAAAAAAGTAGGGAATTTGCTATGGAGACCAGTTTTGCATTGGTCTAAGTGTCAGCAGCAGCATGTGATCTCCCAGATCTTCCCTGTTCTGCCTTTGTAAGAATTGTGTGCAAATCATGACACGCTCAGTTGACTCATGATTTAGTACCAGGATTTTGATCAGCCTCGTCTAGGTATCAGTTTCTCCACTTCTGCATGGATGGAAGGGGAGGAGGAAAAGGTGAATGTAAGTCAGTCTCATTTCCCTGTACCTGAGATAGTTCCATATCCTCTCACCATGCCACTGTAAGTTAAAACACTTATGGTTCTGTCATGGTTTCTGGGTTGTCCACTGAAGACTCTGCTTTCTCCTTGTGTGAGTTTGTAGTTAATCAGGTAATGCCAATTTAGACAAAGAATCAGGGCATCCCAGTTTTCCAGAAGGAAACACTGCCTTGGTTGTAGCCATCTTCATCTGAGTTGGTTGTCCAGAAACTCTATGCAGTCAGCAGAGCCCTAGTCAACACAGTCAGTGAAATCTAGAGGGTGATTCATCTGACCAGACATGACCTTCTCTAGAAAGAGACGGATGGTGCCCTGGATTCTGTTCTCTACACACCACAGTTCCAGTGATTAGAAAGGGAAGTCAGCCCAGACAGAGGCGATGTTGTTACAGACACCCACATTTAATAAAGGGAGTCCTGCCCTTGCTGTCTGAGGCTGCTAGAGACAACAGTGCAGAGGATAGGTTTTCCACTGGGTCTATGAGTTGCTCAGTTCTTAATTCCAGAGGCCCTTCTGACCAGTTCCTGGAGATGCTTTCACCCTGCCAGCTCTAAGACCAGTCTGAAGAGAAAGGCCTCCAGTCTCCAAAAGTGCTCCAAAATCCTACAAGGCCTGCCAACATCTAAATCAGAACTGCAGCTTTCTTTTTTGTGTTCCTTTACAAACCAAGACCCTCCCCTCCAGTTCTTAGTATCAAGGCATTTACAGAAGGAGAAAACTCTGTGAGCTCCTTTCTTTCTCTACCTCATTTGAAAGTACTTTGGCCCTTTTAGCTTTCATTTACCTATTTTGACAGGAAGTCTTGGTCTGGGATGATGTGTTTCCTTTCCAGACAGAAAGAACTATGGTCTTCTAAGAATTGATGTTGTCAATGGTTACTTCTGAGAACCAGAAATCCTGGGGTTTCTTTCTAATTTTGCCCCTGTGCCGGAAAGCGAAAGCCACATTCACATCTTTTGCCTCAATTCCCTTGTTTGACAGAGATATGGTAAAACCCCTGTTACAGGGGTTGCCCTCTTAGCATTGGCCAGCAGTTTCAGATTCTCAGATTCATGTTTAAAACCTCTTTATTAAAAGAAAGAGCTGGCTGTCACTTTCTAACAAAAAGTAAATAACGGAGGTGATCACGGTGTTGGTTCTATTGCTCTTGATCTGAGATAAACCCGTTTTTATCTGCTGGGTTATTAGAAGCACACCTTTAGTTGTGAAAGTTCAGGTGAAATTGGGATAAAAGCTGGAAAGGATGCGGGCTATAAGTATGTTTAAAATGTTATCTGTTCTTTCTCAAACATGTCTTTCCAGCTCAGGTATTTACATGCTGATAACCTTTTGGTCCCAATGGTGCTAGAGACTTCGTGCCTTGTATTTCAAAACTGATAAGAAATTGAAAGATGTGGAGCCTCCAAGAAACATTATGAAAAACAATCCCACTCCTTTTCCCCAAGTTCCTTGGGTTATTGTGCTACTTGAAACACCGAATTTCTGGAATTATTTATGTAGGAAATCTTTTGCCCCAAAGAACATAAGAAGGAGATATAACTGAGGACTGATGGAGAAGAGGAGACATAACTGCTTTTGTTATTCAAAGGTTTGGCCTTTGTTCTCCCTTTGATCTGCCACTCTCAGAGATTCCTTCCTATCAGCAGATCAAGGAGAATTTTTATCTTGCTGGGAGCCTTTGCGTGTGTGCTGTTATTTTTTATTAAAATCCTTTGGTTGTAATATCAGGAGAAGTTTTGCAACCATCTCAGTCTGGTTTGTCTTGCAACAAAAAAAATCCATGTTTTTGATGTTTTAAATAAGCTAGTGAGTAAATGGCCTTGGAATGCTCCCTCTCATCCCCCTTCTATGCAGTAATGTGGCCACACCATAGAAGGTTTAGCCAAAAAGTAGGAATTTAGCACTGTTGGACATATCTAAGAACAGGAAAGTCGAGGAAGCTCATGCCTCTGCTTGACTTTCACCAAGCTGGTAGATATTGAGAATAAACTGTCTCTGATGGTATATAAAATGGGCTCAGCAGATCTAAGGCCAAGCAGAAGTGCGGTTTTCCTATAAACAAATAAACAAACAACCAAGCAAAACCCATTGCAAGTGAGACTATCTAGCACAGCCCATAGATCAAGTGAATTACTGACACTGAATTCCCATTCCTCGAGATGGGGAAGGGAAGGAACCTTGGCAGGGTGAAACTTCCCCTGCCATTCCCCACCTTATGAATAAACACAAGGGTTCATTCTCCCAGTCCCTCTCATTGGCACCTTTCACAAGCTCTCCATTTAGCGAACCAGAACGAGGAAACTACGGGGCGATACACGGCTCTGAATTTACTGGCAGAAACACCAGCAGTTTCAGCTTGATGCTGTTGACCTCTGATCACTGTGTTTTTATGTTCAAGTGGCTGGTACAAGGCCAATTTTATGAATTGAGTTTTAAACTTGTACAAGGGTCTTCAGAAGGCAAAATTTAGACCGTTAAGCTGTTGAAGTGATGCTGATACTGATCTGAAGTACTCTGATCTTGCAGCAGCAGAGCCCAACAGGCACTCAGATGCTGAGCAGATACTTTACACGCATCAAATGCATTAGTTTAGTGACATGTATCCTCCTCTTGTGCTTCCATGAATGCTTCTCCTCACTGAGCGATGATGACCACCAAAGACAGTTAATATAATCTGCTTCATCTGGAATACAGTCCAGCACAGCAGGGTACTGAGGCCTTGGCAAAGAGACAGTTAAGCAAGCCAGATGAGGTTCCAGTCATACCTTTCATAGCCAAGACTGTGCAATTGATTTATGTCTGGTGCTGATGATGACAGAAAAGAGCAGGCTAGTTAAAACAGGGCTCTTGGTGTATTTCATGTATGAGTGGACAGAGCTTAACACAGCAGGCCAAAGACATTGCAAAAATCCGGGTCTTTAATAAATACCCACTTCTGCATCGCACTGGAAGGCTGCAGTGGGTATCGCTCTCACAAACTTGGCACTGCCTGCAAGCGACAGATTCCTGCCCTCGGGCTCTGCACAGGCGGTACAGCATCAGCCAGCTGACCTCAGACCACCTCCATCGGCTGTTCAAACAGACCTCACTCAGCCCACCCTTCCCGCAGGCAAAACTTGCTGAGCGCTCACTTCCAGCACCAGCGTGCTCATAGGCATCGGTCAACTCGCCTGCTGTGTCCTCAGTTAAGTGGCTTGGTCCAACATACCGGAGGAATGCCACTTCCCTCGCGGGTGCTGGAGTTCTGCAAAGGGCAGACACCACTTGGGACAGCCCAGCTGACAGAGGTACCTCTGCTGTCTGACTGTAGGGTGCATGAAGCAGACAGTGTCTCCCCTTCAGCACCTCACAAAGCGAGAGCCTCACCCTCCTGGGAAGGAACATACACGCTACCAAACCTTGTCTGACTTTCCCTGCCTTCTTTCCCTTATTATCTTGAGAGAAAACAAAAATTTTGCATTTGGATTGTATTATTTGTGGGGTTTTTTTTGATGGAACAGCAAAAACAATATTAAATGCACAAAGAATGCCTGCTGATTTTCATGGCACTATCAATTTCCTCTCCAGCGTGGAGGAGAGGCAGGGTATGGGTCAAGGGAAAAAAGATTTACTTTTCCTTGATACGCACAGCCTTGGCAACACTATTGCGAATGTACTGAATTTGTAATAAGCCATTCAAAAAAAGCTCCCCTAGAAGACTTTATAACTTTGTAGGCAACCAGCCTCCATAATCAGGTCTTACAACATAACTCGCTACTTCATAAATTTGAAATAAATCATAAAAGGGGCATATTAAAATAATTTGTATCAGTAGGGACTGATTTAAAGCCCAGCTCCTCATCCATCAACAAGATGCTTTCATTTGCTAGCATATTCCTCCAAACTGCAGGAAAAGCTTCGCCAAATCCATTAATAATAAAGAGAAGAGAGCCTTCACAGAGCAAATGGACAAAAGGAAAGTGGAGAATGATCTTCATAAACTGCTTTTTCTGTATAAGATCCCTTCGAAAAATAATGACGGTAGACAAATGCTGCCACGACTTTTGATCTTTTATTGAAGAATAATTTTGGACAATATCTAATGCATGAAAATAACAGGGTTTTGCCATTCAGCTCACAGGGCATAAATAATACTTTAAAGGGGAGAATGGTTGGGAAAAAATTTTGGAAGGTAGTAAAGTCATCCGCTTGACTGGGGAACTCTAGTAAGGATATTATTTATCCTTTGGAAACCATGAAAGAAATGGATACCGGTGGTGCAAAGTGGGCAAAGGATGGACTTCCACTTCCCTTCCGTCGTCTCTGTTCAGCTGAAGTAGCGGGTTGCAGGGAAGTGCCCCGTACCTGCGGGCCGGGCCGGGTGCGGAGCCGCCGGGGAGGAGAAGGGGGAAGCCGTGCCTCAGCGGCACGTCCCAGCGCCGAGACAACCCCCGGCTCCAGCGGGCTCCACTGCTGGGTCTCCTGCACACTGCAACAAAGCTGACAGGAGCTCTACCTGTCCTTTGGGCGAGCTCTGTGTCTAGAAGCGTTGCTCCAGAATCATTTTGTTTGCACACGCCGGAGTGATATCACGAAACTCGGCGTTGCCTTTGAAATACGAATGCCTTAAAAAATCCCCGGCTGCTAGAAACAGCTATATTTTCTTCACTCTGTCAATCGCCATTTAAATGTGAACTATCTCGAATCCTTCCATAGGAAACACAAAGTCTCATTAAGGCAGCATTTTGCTCGTACCCTTTTCTGTAACAAACGAGAGAGGCTCAGCGCCTCTGCGCTGTGAGGTACGCTGCAACACCGGGAAACCCGAGGCCATTTCACACACTAATTGAAACAAAAGGGATTCAAAACAGGAACTGGATTTCAAGTGCTGCTGCTTTTCATGCCAGCAATGCCACTATTTTCAGATGTGCCACGTTCAGACGAACTACTACAGAGAAATATTACGTATTAGTAACTAAAAAAATTCCTTTTCCCGAGACATATTAATAATATAACAGAGGTTAAAAGCCACTATTTTGTTTGAAGGAATATGTTCTCACCTAAATTACGGAAATGCTTTGGGAAAGACCTATTGTTGCTGGTTTTGATCTTTTAGTTTGGCAAGAACAGGGACTCTTTGAACTCTTTGCAAAAGTTGGAGACTGTGTTTTTAGACGAGAAACAGTTTGTTTTACCATCTTTTTGCAGTGCCAGCTTCTCTATTTGAAATAAGCAGCATGTTGTTTTCTTTCTGGTAACGCTGTTTTCTTGCTGTCATCCCACATGTAGCTCTGTGACTCGCTGTCTCAAGCGAAAAGATTGTGAAGACATGGACAAAACCCACAGGGAACTCCAATCACCCGCTGCTGAGCTGGGAGAGGGAAATGCAAAGAAAATTATCCAACCAGAGTTGATGAATGAAGGAAGAAATTAAATAAAGACAGACTGAGGTAAGATTTCCACGGTGTACTATTTCCACGGTGCCTCCCGGTTTACGAACTGACTCTTGGGAAAGACCAGGAGAATCATGTGAGATTCCCCACGCTCTGTGGTTGGTGGTTTTTTTTTCTTTTTTCCTGCGACTAAAATGCTTGTGTTTTGCCACCTCACCAGGTTGTTTATTTGTCAGGGCCTGTGATAACCTCCACAATTTTACAGCCATTACAAATCCGTTAAATCTCATTGGGTTAGCTTTATGGCCACTAAACGGGAGCTCACCCTCCTCGTGGCTGATTTTAAGGCACAGTTGTTTGGTAGTCCTGTGTGAAAGGGCTGTAGACTCACAATACTGACCTCACATTCCCCTTGCTCTCAGAGATGCTCTGTCAAGGTATTACAAGGGTGCAAACTTCCTGCAGGGCTGTAGGGCTTCAAGTAGAAGTTCTTGCCACAGGAGTTGGGGACAAATCATATCCTCCCTGGGACCTCCAGCTCTCAGGTAGAGGATCCTATCCCAGGCTCTGACACCATCCCTCTGGAAACTCGCACAGGCTTTTTGCCAAGTCCCCAGACAGATAGCAGATACCCAAAATAAAAGTCTCCCCACCTTTACCAGAGACCCAGAGCCCTAGACAGGGGCAGATTCGACCCTCACCATATCCCTGAGGTATTTCAGGTCTTTGGGACCATCCCCTGCCCACCCTTGATCCCTCCATCACCTCACAGGGTCAGCCACAGAGCTGCCCTAGGTATCAACCCAGTTGTTATTTGTTTTGGAGCTACTTTGGATTTGTCTTGTGGTTCTGCCTTCTTTCTTTTTAATGGGAACATGTATGGAATTTGTAAGAAGCCCCTTTGCAATATTTCTGCTTTGCATCACATTTTGATTTGCCCTTCTGATGAAAGGCTTTCAGAAAAGTCTTTTGTTATTGTTGCTGAGACAGATTTCAGCTTGCTGTTACCTAAAGCCATCTCCCCAGCCATGGCTTTAGGCAGAAACAAATCAACTTTAATTTTGCTCATTTTAGGTTTGAATCCCTTGCTGTTGGATATACTTTTATATATAAAAATA
>NW_010246912.1:73087-76189 GCF_000690775.1 Eurypyga helias
ATTATATATTTAATATATTTGTTTGCATTTTATACCTTTTTTTTTTTTTTTTAATCTATATGCATATATCCCTTTTCCCCCTGCTGCAGTTTTTATGGCTGTACTGAGTTTGTAGGGTTGTACCTTGTCACACGGGCCCCCCGGGCAGAGTAAACGTCCATGAACTATCCACCCTCCCGGAAGGGCTGACCTGTGCTCTCTGTACTGAAAAGCAGCTCCTGCCTTTCTTGGTGTGTCCTCCCTGGCCCAGTGCTTTTTCTTTTTTAACCCCAAATAATTTTTCAAAGCAGCCTCCTGGCCGGGAGTGCTGAGTGCTGGCCTTCGTGAGGGCTGGCTGGGATGCAGAGACCCAGGCTTGACCCCAGCTCTGGTCCTCAGGCCAAGCTGGGCCCATCTTTGGGTGAATTCATTTCAGGCTGAACTTTGTGTGAACCGGGGCCCGAGGGGAAGGGAACCCGACAGAGCAAGGCTGATGGAGGCAAGTTCTGAGCAAACCCATCAGCCTGAGTAAATATTGAACAAGTCCATGTGAAGGCTGGAGTTGAAATGGAGCTGTCAGACCAGTGTAAACTGAAAGGATAGGTGAGGCCTCTGAAGAGCAAGGAAACATTTTGTACACTCACTTCTGCAATTGTTCCTTCCACTCGAGCCCTTTGCCCCAGACCTCGTTTCACCTGCCTGAGAGGCTAAAGCAACCCCAAAGCTGATCGGTGCTGAAATATCTGTGTTGGTGGAAGCGAATGGCCGGAGGGCAGAGGGGTGAGCAAGGGGACAGCATTGTGGGGTGGCCCTTTCAGTGTAATGAGCCGGGAGCATTACAGCTGGGAGTGGATGTGAGACAGCAGATTGGGGCCCCCCGACTCAAATCCAGGTGACCTGTGCAACATCAAACCTAAAAAATAAATGTACTATGCATTTGATAGAGACAAGTGAAATACACTGTCTATAAATAAATATAACCCAAATGAACACATACATGCCCAGCTTCCCGGATCTGTCCCCAACCGTGCTGCTAGGGCTGTGGGGCAGGGAAGTCCCCAGAGAGGGGGAAAGGGCAGTTGGGTGTGCAAGCTCTCCTGCCCCGTGGCAATCTGAGGGTAGCTGCCCTCACCCTGCACTTCCCACAGCGTCAGGTCTTTTGCCTGGTTCTCCATGGATTTTAGTGACACCTAAAAATGTGTTCTTGTCAAAATGTTGAGAAAACTTAAGAGGCATGAAAATCCCTCCCGGTTTACCTGATTCGGGGTGTATCAGCTCCCTTGGCAATGTTAGCGTGTAAGCAGGTGCATGGGCACCTTGCTGCCTTGGTGCCACTCGCAGAAGATGGATCAAACCCTGGTTTGGTTCTGACTCGCTCGTATGATGAACATGTCTCACCCTTGTCCTGCTCCAGTTTTGCAGAAAGCCGGGGAAGGGGTGGCCCCTGGCTAATCTTTTGGTGTGAAACGAGTTTGGAGAAACCCAGGCGGCTTCTTCCCCTCTTCTCCTCCAAAGCATCAAAGGCTTTCAGGGGTGGGCAATAGCTCAACCCAGCCACAGTACTGGGGAGGGGGGATTGTCCTCAGACGGAGACCCCCAGGAATGCTTCACACCTTCAGTGTGAAGAGGCTCCAGCAGCAGAGTTAATAGGAGCCAGCAAAGTGGAGTTGAAAGTAAGGAAGTCTTCAGGGTATTATTATTATTATTTTTTAATATAATGTCCTCTTCTGAGATCAAAAGGGACTCACATTGTGAGAACAAATGCTTTAGGGAGAAGAGAAACATTTCACACCAAGGGGTAGGGAACAGATGGCCCTGGAGAAGCTGCCACGACAGGCCAGAGCACCGGGTGTGCTCCTTGGGTCTCCGCTCTGGGAGCAGAGCCAGAGGAGAGGGACTCCGGGCATCCTTTCCCCATCCCCTCCTCCCGCAGATGGACAACAGCTCCAACACGGCGGCTGCCATTAATAATTTACATGGTTACGTTTCTTTAACTGGGAATTTCCCCTTCCTTTGGGATATTAAAAGAATAAATCTCCATTAAGACGTGGCTTTGTGTGTGAGTGTACAGGGGGAGTTAGCTAATTTTCCTGCTCATGAAAAATGCAGTACCAGGGACCCATGGACAGACACACATGGGGATATGGGAATATACCAGATTATAAATAGCCACATCATTGTGCATCATTTATATAAAACAAAGGAGTGTGTGTACACCTCAGATTTGTGATAAAGCCCGACTATGGCCACAGGGCTACGTCTCGCTAGGGTCTTCTGCGTGGTGGTCTGCAAAGATTCGTGTGTGCCTCTTCTGTGCACTGTGACAAGGAGCGTGTGTTCGTGCCCCGTGTGGGTACACAGGTACCTCTGTGGGTACTGAAGTACGGGTGCCAGCCCTTCATTTGCTTCTTTGGGTGTGGGGCGGACAGGGGTGTCCTTCAGCCGCTCGCGAGAGCATCTGTTACCGGCCGAGGGACCCCCAGCCGCGGGTGTCCCGGCGTGGCCTTTCCAGTCGGCTCCTGCTTCACAGCAGTGGGTTTCGGGCTCTTGAGACAAAAGGGAGCGTGAGAAACTTGGAGGGAGAGCGGGGGGGCAGAGTGATTAGCTGTGTGCGGTGCTCGCTGTTAGAGAAACACGGCTTGGCAGCGAGGGGGGAAAGGGAATGGGGAGAGGGGGAGCCCCGGAGGGGGTTACATATGTAAGGGCGCGTCGCACCGTCTCTGCGGACTCTTCCGGAGACTCCTTTTGAGTTTCAAATGGGAGCTGGGAGACTTTGTTGTGCCCGACACACTGACACATCGGTACCCTCCTGTCTCTCCCGGCCTTTCCGCTCCCCTCCGACTCTCACGGGGCCGGCCAGCCCCGCGCTGCCGCCTCACCTGCGAGCGAGCGGGGCTCTGGGCTCTCCCCAGGCGCCGGTAGAGCAGAGCAGGGTCCAGAAACGTAACCGGGGGCGAAAACTGTTCCGGTGCAAACCCACAGCGGTTCCCTGAGACATCTTAAACCACCCGCTTCAACAAAACCTTCAGTCGCATTGGTTCAATTGGTTAGGTTAAACTAAGCTGACTCACACCCAACAGGTTATTAAGCCAATCCGGCTGCCTGGGCTTTTTTTTTTTTTTT
>NW_010246912.1:76220-78295 GCF_000690775.1 Eurypyga helias
GAAAAAAAGCCTCTTTTCCCCTTTTCCCCCCTCTTTTTTTTTTTTTTCTTTCCTTATCTCTGAGCTAATTGGGCACTCAAACATCTTTTCTTTCCAGCCAGAGAGGTGTATTAGATGGGGAGAGATTGTATCGCCGGGGAAGAACGATGCTCTGTCGCCCAGGGACCTCCAGATGAGCTGGGCCGGGCCGAGCCGCGCTGCGGGGTGGGCTGCCCCGGCTCGGCTGCAGTTGCAGCAGGTACTTTGCTCATTCCTCGCCCCATTCACGCCCCCGCCGAAAAGGTTTGCAAATTTGACGAAGCCAGAACAATAGTTTCTCCTGGAAGCCCCTCTGTTTACTTGTTTAGAAATCCCAGAGGCGTTTCGAGGTAAAAAGGTCAGAGCTATACCCGGGCTCGCTGCCTCCTCCCTCCCCACCCGGCTCCAGGACCACCCCCCCGCGAATTAGTCTTGTGTGTTACTTATAATGTGGAAAACACCCTTTGAGGGATAGCCTTGGGAAGCTGAAGGGAGGAAACCGAACTAACGCTTCGGTTTGAGTTGGCTCAGCCTCACGGAACTATTGCGTATAAACGAGAAACTCGCTTTGCCCCCACCCCGGACCCCAAGTCCGTTCCAGCTGATATTGCTGCTTCAGTGAAGCAGTTACTGCCTGCCGGGATGCTCACACCGAGGATTAGGATGATTTTCTGTTCGCATCAGGCCTCGTTGCACTGTGAAATAACCCCGCGTGGGGGGCGCCGCGTTCTGCCCAGTCCCGTCTGGGCGACTTGCTTGGGACGACCCGGGAGCGGGGGCGAGTGCCGGGCCCGATCCCGCCGATGCCGAGGGAGGGTCGCAGCGTACTCGCAGGAAGCAGGATCGGACGTTTTGTTTGGGAGCTTTGGCAACAACCGGAGACTTTTTCCTTCCTCCTCCTCCCTCCAAGCCCGGGCTCCCCCCGCCCCGTGTCGCACATTTCCCCGGACGGGAGAGATTTCCATTTCGCTCGGAGTCGAGAGGACTTGCATGTGGAAAAAGTAAACTTTATTAGACTGAGGTAGTTTCATTTCGAGATACAGAGCACGAGGAAGGGAGGGGAAGGGAAATAGGAGATTCCGATTAAGAAACCACTAGTTTTTTTTCGATGGCGTTTTTCCCTTTAAAACAATCTTTAACACAAATTACCGTGGTTTTCAGTTCGTCCTACCCTAAAGTTTCTTGTGGGGAACGGAGACAATTTAGCCATGCTTAAATAATGTTTTTATCGGACTCGGAGCCTCTCCGAGTCTAAGAGGTTGGAGGGTACGAGGAACCGTGCTACTTCGCTCCAAGACTCCAGGCTATCGAAACGTACAATAAATAGCAGCCAGTGCATCAGTGCCTGGGGGAGACAAGCCCCGCGGCCCCCCCGCAGCCTTGTTCCCGTCGACCTTCACACCTCCTACGACAGTGACCGTTGCCCAAAGTACCCCGAAGTCAGCCTTCACCTCATCTCGTTTTCTCTGCTAGCACAACCCTCCCTCCCCCAGGATCAGTAACAGTCGTAGTCGTAGAGCGTGTAAAAAACCCTGTAAAGCGGTAATTAGTGCAAAATGGTAGCGGAGGAGTTGCATTTTTGTTTGGGTCTTTGCAGAGGCCTCTGGCATCTTGGGCGCCTCAGATCTCATTCCAAGCTATACATAGAGGAAATAAAAGGGGAACAAAAAAATACCCAAAACGTTTTCACAATCTCTTGGGGAGGAAAAATACATCAGACGCGGGGTTCTTGCAGACAAAAGTCGTTGTGCACATTTTTAAAACGGGAGAGAACTAAATTCGTTTTAAAGTTTCTGTGGTTGAAAGTGCAGTTCCTATAGGGGAGGGAGAAGGGAGAGGGAGAAACGTCCCTGAGACAAACGCCTATTGCTAAGGGTATAGGGGGACACGGCTGCTCCTTTGGAGTCCAGTGTTTTACGGAGGGTCTATAAATTAAGAGAGAGAAACGCAAGCGGGAGAACTGGGAGCACACGTGTGGAGACGGCCGGAGCCGAAGGGCTGGCTCGGTGCGTGTGTGCGGCCGGGGCGGTGCGTGGGAGCTGCGTGTCCGTGCGTGG
>NW_010246913.1:0-1927 GCF_000690775.1 Eurypyga helias
TCTATGACATGAGGAGGAGTTTCAGTAAAAAGCGGTAAAAGGAATATTACTGACAGAAACACCAAATCACAGGTTGCCAGTTATCACTCCAGCACAAACTACGCACCTCTTTCCTCCAGTCTGTTGGAATCAGGCCTACGGTGATATTTTCAGTCCGAAGGGAAGCAGGAAGCCCAGTTTCAGGAGAAAAGAAGGGAAGTTGTGCACCTCTGGGTGAAAGAGCAGGACTGACTGATGCAAACGAGGCAGTTAAGAGACGGGGATGCACTTCTGAATGATAGGATGGGAGGCTGAAGGAGGGTAAGGCAGGCAGCGGGTGCCTTTCCCTGCAGGTCGGCATCACTACCACTTCACATGGCAACACCCCGGATCCTGAGAGAGGCAAATTAAACACCAGAGCCTGAAGCGCACGCCCCATGCCGACAGACACCTCCTTCCCGCTCTGCTCTCCCTCTCTTTGGGCATACGAGAAGGTGGAAATCCCAAGTGGCTTCAGAAAGTGACCTTTTGCCACGCGCAACAGTTACCTCAATTTTGATTTTTATTACACGGAGCGAGAGGTTGATAACAGAGGACTGGGGGTGGGGGGAAGACAGCCGAAGGTTCACACCAAAAATCTGCGGTGGTTACTGCCTTCCAGGTTATCCCTCATATCTGAACTCCTTGGTGGCCAAGTGAAGTCCTTCCATGGTGGAATCCAAGCGAGAAGTTTCTGAAATAGAAAAAAAGAAGAGATTCTGCTGAAATAACCACGACGGTACCGACTGCAGAGGGACCTCAGCGGTTCCACATCCCACCCTCAGACTGAGAGGAGTTCACCCCTCTGATATTTAAGTCTTTCTTATTCTCAGCTGCTGGTTATTTCTTTAAATATGTAAAAAGAATGGTGAGGGGGCAGGTGATGGAAAGCAAAGGAAAACTAAAAATGGAAGAGGAGAAAACCTGGATGTCAAAACCAGAGTCAGCAAGGACCCCGCAATCCCAAAGCTGAACGCGAAGGAGAGGAGTAATAATGTCTTTGGGGTGTATTTATTTATTAACTGCTTACACTGACATCGGGTTTTGTCAGCTTGTTATGCATCTGGCACTCTGGGGTCCCGGTCTGTGGAGAACTCCGAGGCACCAAAATAAGGCTGTTTTTCACTGATCTCAGCATTTTTTTAATACCGGCATCTCTTGCTTAACCTCCAGAGCAAATACCGATGTGCTGCCAGTGCTGCCATGAGGAGCTCTCACAACAACTTGAGATTAACCCTCTGTTTTCCCAGAGGAACGCCACCACTCTTCACGCTCCCATGTGAATATGCACGCCCTTACGCAACGTGAACACAGAAGCACCATCACCTGCCTAACGCTGCGCTTGGCCAGTAAAGCTGCTCTTACTTTCCAGTCTCAAGGGACTGAAACGATCCTGTTAATTCTCCATTTATTTCTTTAATCTTAAAAAGCTTTTGGTAGGAATGCCTCAGTTTTGGAACTAGATGATTTTTAAGGCCCCTCCCAACCCAAACCATTCTATGAATCTATGATCCAGTCCCACCCCCCCTGCCATGGGCAGGGACCCCTTCCACTAGACCAGGTTGCTCAAAGCCTCATCCAGCCTGGCCTTGAAGACTTCCAGGGATGGGGCATCCACAGCTTCTCTGGGCAACCTGCGCCAGTGCCTCACCACCCTCTCTGGGAAGAGCTTTTTCATGATATCCAATCTAAATCTCCCCGCTTTCAATTTAAACCCATCACCCCTGTGCCGGACAGTGAGCACAAGTTGACTGAAAACCCTGAGAGATGCTTTTTGCTTTTCACATATTTTTTTTAACATCCTAAATTTGTATAAGCTTAAGAGCAGTCTTTCACAGAATCACGGAGGCTGGAAAAGACCTATTAGATCATCCAGCCCAACAGTACCATACCCACTAGGCCACGTCCT
>NW_010246914.1:0-498 GCF_000690775.1 Eurypyga helias
ATAAAATAAAATAAAATAAAACCAACATTCTTGAAAAACATTTTCACCCTTTTTTTTTGGATTTACTGCAAACATTTTTGCATGTCTGAGAGTTGTCATATGACACATTTCTGGTACATATAAGTGATGTAACATTTGCTCAAAATGAACCTGGTACAAAGGGGAAAAGTTCAGCAGCTGAACAAGGACAGTAAGTAAAGAAGCACAGAGTAATCAGTACTGTGAAGGACAGAATTATTCATAGAAAATGCCAACAGTTTTCTGTCTCATTGACATATCTTAAACTCTTACTGTACCACTGATATGATGGACAAGGACATCTCTGAGTAATTTTCTACAATTTATGTAAAGTTCAAACTACTTAACTTGAAGATAGGTGAATTGAAAACCTTTTGCCTGAAAGACCTGAATGGGGTCTACTAATGAAGCACTTCACCACTACATAGTAGCTTGATTAAAAAAAAAAAAAAAAAAAAAACCTGCAAAAAACAAGAATTT
>NW_010246914.1:555-1771 GCF_000690775.1 Eurypyga helias
ATCCTTCAACTTTGCATATCTATATGTCTGTATGTAATGTTTCTTGTTTTCATTCCTGAATTACTTGGAAGCTTAGAGATTCTGAAAATACACAAATAACATTTTAATAATTAGTGTTAAGATTCCCCCTCAAGTCCTATATATTTCTGGTATTGAAATATAAAAATAATCCTTTCAGCAGGGATTAGGAAGAGACCAATCCTCAGGTGTTGAACCCTCTGAGTTGTGATTTGGGATGTACGTGGGAGTTGTAAGAGTTTGTCTTCACTCCAGATTTGATCTTTGCTGTTGCATTGTATAAAGTCCTTGCAAAACTAGAAAACTAGGCTTTTCCAGGAAATGTAGATTTAATCTTAGCCACATATTGTCAGACTAACAGTAAGAACAGTAAAATAACGTGTGAACTTATTGCTGGCATGATGCTTAAATTGAAACACTCCCCTGTCCCCACCAACTTTTTAAAGGAAAATAGGTCACATTACAGTATAAATCCACAAAATTAGGGAGTAGTCCTAAAATTCTACTGATAGCTCTGGCTAGTACATGCCACATCATTCTTGAAGAAAGAGTAGAGAGAAAAAAAAAAAGTTAAAGGAAGAAGTGATATAAACACACAAAAAGTCTCTAAAAATAGAAAACACAGAATATAAGCATGGTCCTCTGATTGGAAACAGTTAATTAACAACAGATCATTCAACTGGAAGTCTGTATTATGAAAGCTTCCAATACTTTATTGAATAGATTTTGGTTGGCTGCTATAAAATAAAAGTCATTGTGTTAACAGTGTAATTAAAAAAGACTAACGTAAACATGGTTATTATTTCTCTGACAAACATTTCCACTGATTATTATGCCATTATCAGCCAATCAGTTTTTGTTTCCAAATCATGATTTGTATTATGTGTTTATGGGAGTTTCCATTATATTCCAAAGTTCTGTATATTAAGCATTACTAAGCTATTTTTTTAGTAATAAATCATAATTAATCTTTATATATTTTTGGATTGAAACAATATGTGTACAACACTTACTTGGAACACAGCCAACTTCACTAATTAACTAGAGAGCAAGTACTGTGCTGTCAGCTCAATAGAGGCATCAGAAAATATTTTTTTCCCCTGCTTTCGGTGGTATGTACAGACATGCCATAGTTAAAAAAAAAAAAAAAAAAACAAAAACCCAAAAAAAAAAAAAAAAAGAAAAAAACCCAAAACCA
>NW_010246914.1:2055-8990 GCF_000690775.1 Eurypyga helias
TTTTTCCAGCTGTTAAATACACGTGCAGGAACAACTCCTCTACAATACAGTAGTACTATTAAGTGATGTGAGAATACACGTAAGAGATTATATGTTACATACAACATAAGAGTATCTATGAGAAAAAGTAAAAACAAAGTTAGTACTTTCTCACATAGGATAATTTCTTGTATCATGCTCCCCTATGTCCTACAAGTAACGGAATTATCTGACGAATGGAGATTTATTCATAAAGTACCTGCAGGTCATAAAGTGACACATGAATCTAAGCCCAAAGGTGGTGTACTTAGACCATTGTGCTCTTCCTCAGGTGCCTAGAGCTGCATTTCCATTCATCTGTAGATCTGCTACTGTCCTACTAAACATCAGTATTTCACTCATATATAAGCTAGCCCTCAATCTAGGTATGAGACTGTCCTCTAGCAGAATTCTCTGTGCAGCCTTCATGTAGATCCACAACAGTAGTTTTGCTCATGATAGCATATTTTAAGTTAAATTGAATAAAATAAAGAAAAAGTCTGAAAGTACAGAGAAGAGTCATTATTCTTTTTTCACAAGTGCTTTATCACTAGGCTAGCAGGACACCTTTGCTAGTCCTGGTCATTCCGAACTTTCTTCACAGGGATGTGCATTCAACAGAAAAGACTGGAGTGTGGACCTTATTTATAGCTTATGGAAGTGTAGATAGAGAGCTTTATGTTAAGTGAGGATTTGAATTCCCTTCAATAATGGAGAAAATTGCACAAATTTATAGGATTACAGAGGGCTATCAGGAAACTAGATATAAAATGAAGTAAGAGGTGTGGCAGGAAACAACTTATTTAGCAATTATAATTAAAAGAAAGGAGAGAAAGCTTAATTTCTTAAGGTAAAAAATTTAAATGGCTATATTCATAAGTGCTCAGATTGTTCTTTATTGTGGAAAGAAGTGACTGCTTGAATCCCAGTTAGATTTCTATTCTGACAGTTCAAATGATTCTAGAGACCCGTCTGATAAATATACATCATTGACATAAACTTCGGTGCAAAGTTTCCTAAAAATGCTATCAGGGGATCAATGTGGTATTCTATACGTTCATTTGATCCGCCTTACTGCACTCCATTAAGTGTATGTCTGAGTGAGGGCAGTGAGCTCATTTCTAACCACAGATATTCTTCTGGGGTGCATATATACTGCCCAGTAGCTCCTCATGTTGTTTTCAGGTGTCCTGTTTATTCATATGACTTGTACATTCATTTGCCCAGACATCCTGCTTTATACCCAGTCAGCAATCAAGCACCATACAATTACTTGCCCCCATCCCTTTCTCCCAGTGGGATGGGAAAGACAACTGGAGGAAAAAGATAAAAGAACTCATGATTCGAGATTAAAACAGTTTAATAATTAAAACTTCATGAAATTAATTATGTTAATAATGCCAATATTGATACTATTTGTACTACTACTACTAATGTAATGACAAGAAAAACAGAAGTGAGAAAAAACCCCGAATGATACAACCACTCACCACCTGCCTACTGATGTCCAACCAGTCCCCGGGAAGCATAAGCCAGAGGGAGAGACCTTATGAGAGCCTGAGAGCACCCAAGAGAGGGTGCTGTCCAACTCTCCCAGCTTATATACTCAGCATGACTGGTTGCCCAGAGATGTTGTGGATGCCCCATCCCTGGATGTCTTCAAGGCCAGGCTGGATGAGGCTTTGAGCAACCTGGTCTAGTGGAAGGTGTCCCTGCCCATGGCAGGGGGGTTGGAACTAGATGATTTTTAAGGTCCCTTCCAACCCTAAGCATTCTATGATTCTATGATACTTTATGGCATTAAATATCCCTTTGGTCAGCCTGAGTTAGCTTTATGTCCTCCTAGCTTCTTGAAGAGAAAAAGTTGGCAACACAGGTGCAGTGTGGGAAACTGAAAAAGCCCTTTACTTAATAGGAACTTTGCTTGGCCACAACTAAAATTATTAATGTATCGTCAATATTCTCTGCACAAAATCCAAAACACAGCCTCATACTAAAATCATTATTGTTTTATCAACATTCTTGGTACAAATACAAAACATAACCTTGTACTAGCTACTATGAAGAAAATTAACTCTATCCAAACCAAAATCTGCACACTAGGGCTGTATCTGGATGAAACTAAATAATTAACTTTGAGATTAAACTCGAGAAGGGTTATGGGTATAGTTTGATCTTCCCTCTACACATACTAATAGTATTATGTATTACAGTCACAAGATCATTAAATCCCATCTTCCATCCCAACCAGTGTGTTGTTATCTACAGTGTATTGAGAATGACATCTGACCCATACTGCCCTCAAAAGCAGTCCACATCATTGCCTGGCTCAGACCAAAAGTGTAGGAAGAGATTATTGTATTTGCAATGTTCCAATACATGTGTTGGTCCCCATAGTTTCTTTTATGGGAGAGTTTAGGGACAACCTATGAACACAGTGGGAAATTTGGAGCAAATGAAACGTTTTAGAGATTCAGCCACACTGGAAACATTTAGCCTTTATGGGCAAGATAAGGTGAGTTTGTATCATGCAGCCAATGAGCCACATGTTATACCCTTACATGAGTGTCTTTAACAGTGTAACCTATGTTATCTCTTTATAGATTGACTACAGAAATTATGCATCAGAAATAAGTGATTTAACCTTCTCCTTATATTTCAACATCAAGAGCACCTTTCCTACAAAAGTTGCTCATTTTCAGTACTTTTCTGATCAAACTGCCACCCAAACTTCTTCTCACACAGGCCCTTAATCTAGGCTCAGACAGTAGAGTACTGGCAGAAAAACTCTCCTACAACATCTATCTTGAAATCTCATAAAAGAACTTAAGAAAAAATAGTTTGATCACCCTAACACATTTCCAGAAACTTGAATATTGTCCTATTGAGATCAGTGCTTGCACTGTTAAACAAAACTCCCTATGAACCTTTTCATAATGAAAATAACTGATGTCTGCTGAATGAACTGCAGAAAGAGAATATTACTTCTTTAGTCAGATACCCTTCACTGACAAATCACAGTATCCAGCTCTGTGAATTTCTCACAGCAAACAATTTCTTATATTCATATTTTTCAAGAAATATTTTAAAGGATAAAAATAAATGGATTTGCTTCTTCCTGTTATCAAACATGCTTACATATGCAATAGTTAAATGTAATGACAAGGTGTTCCAGCAAGCTTGAAAACTTTTTCAAAGTAGATACAGTCGTCTTCTTAAAATGCTGGGGTGCAGAGAGAAAGAAACCATTAAAGCGTATTCTTTTTCTCCCTCCTGACCTTAGGAGTCTACAGAGCGATGACTCAGACAACAAACAAACTGAAAAGCAGCCCAACTGTCATGACTGCCATGCTATTGTTGTAAATTTGATCCCCCTTGGAATATTATTTTTAAGGACTGGAAAGACAACAAACTAAATTCTGCTCTTAGTTACTGTGGAGCAACTCCAACTTTACTCAGTTTCTTCACAACAATGAGGATGTATTTTATTCTTGAGGAAAACTTTGTTTACAAAGGTTAGAGGCAATACTACAGAAAAAATACAATATACACAGTAGGCTTAATTTGTTGTTCCTACTTTACAGCAGTGGGTGCAGGAATTAGGGTGAATGGCTGCAATCACACAACTAAGAACATTATTTTTGAACAATGCATGTCAGCAACTAAAAGAAATTCTAAGAGTTAATTTTTTTCTTTCCTTTTCATTTGATATGATATTCATGGAATATGTGAGCTACATAAATACACAATTTATTACTCCCTTCATGCCTTTTACTGTTCATAAATTCAACTGACTAAAATCCCTGTTCTTTATCCCTGTTATATACATAATTTGCATTGTAGATCATGCTGTTAAATGGAAGATTCATTGTTGTACAACAAATGTGTGAAGATTATACTCCAGTTCATCAGTGTTCCTGTACTTCCATTTTCTGCAGTGCTCAGGAGTCAAAGGAAGGTCTGTCTAGCTCTCTGTCTACTGTCCAGCTGAATGTCATTTACATAAGAATTTCATAGAAGATACAAAATCTCTCCAGAGGCACACTTGACCCTCCTTTTTTCTCTAGTGCTAATTGCATCCTTGATTATGGTGGGGAGTGTGGGGAGGAAATGAAAACATGCATGACATTACCTATGAAACACAGCTCAACTTTCCTGACCACTTCTTGTTTGGTTGTTTGTTTTTGTGGTGTGTTTTTTTTTTTTTTTTTCCCCTCTTCCTGTGTGTAAACTTTTCATCAGAAAGTTTTCCACCCTTATCTGTTATATGCTTCATTCTGCCTCAGTGACTTGCATTGTCCCATGGAAAAAAACCCAAATCAGCTGTTGAAGTCATTTAAAGGTCTAAAGTCAATCTCAAAAGTAGCCAGGCACATCTATTAACTACTTTAAAAATTACGGCTTGTATTGACAAAGAAAGCTGATCTTAATTGAAGGAAATAGAGCCTGATGTGTTCATAGTCTCTAGAATATATAGAATGTGATAGATACCATTTATAGAAGCTGGAATTTGTGCATAACCTTGACAAACAGATTCAGAGACATTGACCATATAACCTAGGGGTGGCAGGATCTTCTGCACAGGAGAAAGATTAAAGCTTGCTAGCAGACTGAAAGCATAGCTAAGGGAAGTTAAATAAAAATTATTCTCCTCATTTAACTGTGGTTAGAAAAAGATTCAAATAAGAATCCAATGCTTTGGGCCACTTGGATGTTGTGAGGACTATTTACTTGCCATTGAAAGTGGAAGAAATGTTAGTTCTTCAAAGCAATTTCTTTTCTCATTAAAATTCTTTCATTCTTCAAACAGATTTTCTTTATTCATAACTGGGTTCCATTAAAGGTCTTGACTCTTGTTGGCAGCAGTGGGTGGAAATTAGGCATATCTTAGCATCAGGCCAATTTGCAATGAAGAAGATCTTAAGACATCATTTTTTATTAATGTCTGGATAAGGAAATCATAAGTTATTTACCTACAATTCGGTCTTTACTAATCATTCTTGTTTCTCTTCACTGTATTGTCTTCACTAACACGTCTTTTTTAAAAAAGTAAAGCTTTTTAAGACAGATACATTAATACACACTGAATAGAAAAAGATTATATTAGTCATAATGCAGACATGTTTTCTCTTAATACACGAACTATTGTGGATGATTTGGTTTTGTTCTTGATGTGGGGTTATTTTTGATTTGGCACAGGGGAGGATTATTGCGTTTTTTTTGTTTGGTTGGTTGGTTTGGTTTGGGGTTTTTAGTTTCTTCTTTCCCTTATAACATGGTCTGCATTGATGATTTACTCTATTATAATTTCCAGGTAGCTTTTTGCAAAACTGTGAGAGTCAGTTACTCTCCAGACTATTTTGATGTTGCTTCCTATGCACTTAAAATAATTTGAGTTGGAAAGCCCCATAAAGATCATCTAGTTCCAAACCCCCTGCCATGGGCAGGGACACCTTCCACTAGACCAGGTTGCTCAAAGCCTCATCCAGCGTGACCTCGAACAATTCCAGGGATAAGGCATCCATAGCTTCTCTGGACAACATGTTCCAGTGCCTCACCACCCTCTCCGGGAAGAACTTCTTCCTGATATCTAATCTAAACCTCCCCACTTTCAGTTTAAACCCGTTACCCCTTGTCCTGTCACTACAGGCCCTTGTAAAAAGTCTCCCCCAGCTTCCTTGTAGTCCCTTCAGGTACTGGAAGGCTGCAATAAGGTCTCCCTGGAGCCTTCTCTTCTCCAGGCTGAACAAGTATAGGCTCCAGGCTTTACCAGTATAAAGTAAGACCTTATAACCCAATGTATTTTCTCAGAGAATTTATCGAATATATAAGATCAGATCTTAATTTTTCCTCTCTCTTCCAAAGTACTCAGCCTTTTCCAAATAGATAATCATCTTTTCTGTGTAAGTATATAGGTATTTAAAGCTTGTGTCTATTTTAGAGCAAGTTCATCTAGATGGTTCTTCATCAAAAAAATAATAAAAGAAAGGTATAACACATATCTCAATCCCCTCTATGTATAAGATATTTCACTTTGCTAGAATAGGATATAAGGTGGGAATAACACTACTACTTCTTGACGATTTCAAAATCTTGATAAACCCATTCCTATATCTAGATTCTCAGCTACTCACCTGTACTGGGTTTATGTGACAAAGTTTTGGTACTGGGGGTGTACAAGGGTGGCTTCTGTGAAAAGATGCCAAAATCTGCACTCATGTTAGATGGCGCTAGTGCCACACAGTTCCATGATGAAAACATCTCTGGCCAAAGCTGAGCCAACCAATGATGTTGCAGTGTCTCTGATTAAATATTTAAGAAGAGTAAACTACACTGTGTAGAAGCAGATAGGAGAGAAGAGTTAGAGTATGTGAGAGAAACTACTACACAGACACCAAGGTCAGTGAAGGAGGACGAGGAGGTGGTTTTGCAAGCCTTGGAGCAGATTCTCCTACAGTCTATGTTGAAGACCATGGTGTGATGGTTTTAGTCAGGAAAGAGTTAACTTTTTCAACATCTATGTTTCTGGATTTACCCTGAGAAAATTACTGAAAAGGTGTCTTTTTAGCTGATGCTGAGGAGTGCTTGCACCAAATTCAAGGTCTATCTCTGCTTCTGATACTTCAGCTCTATTGCCAATTTTCTCACTACAGGCGGTGTGGGAGACACCAGTTCAGACAGCTGACCCAAACTGACTGAAGGGATATTTCATTCCATAGTAGGTCATGCTCAGTACATAGGTGGGAATTGGGCTTGAGGGCCATATACACTTTTGTCAGCTCTTCAGTTAGCTCCTTAACTCCTCTGATAACTCTTCTCCTAATTCCTTTGCTTGCTCATTTGCTTTTGAGCTGGTGTGTCAGTTAGCTTTTCCTGGGTGCGCTGTTGCTTGTGGGGCTTGATCAGACTCTGCTGTG
>NW_010246915.1:0-521 GCF_000690775.1 Eurypyga helias
CCGGTCCTTGCTGGGGAAGCACAGAGGGTGGGTGCAGCCAGAGCTCTGACTGTTGCGTTTGTCCCGCAGGTCTCTGGAGGAGTCGCTGGGGAAACCTCTCTACCTAATATTTAGGTATGTCCCGCAGTTTTTCACTCATCTAGCCAGGGTGTCCTTGTTTAGTTCCTGACCAACCCTGGGGGTGGACCCCGTGGGTCTAATTCTGCCGTGCCCCTGCTTGCCCCAGGGCTGAGACTGCAATCCGAAGAGTTGATTGCCTCGTTCTGCCTACGCTGGGTTTTGTTTGGTAGAAAGACTGAAAACACAGGGAAACCACAGCTCGTTTGGTCATTTGGCAGCCTGGGATCCCCGGGCAACTGGGTCTGAGCCCTTTGCTGCTGCTGCACGTCCCGCTGTCCCGTGCAGCGGGGTGCCAGAGGTGGCCACGGTGCCTGCTCCGGGGAGCGGGTGGCCAGGACCCCCTGGTCCGGGGAGCTGGGTGTCCCTGCGAGCTGCCGGCCCTCGGCACTGGCAGAGGGGGC
>NW_010246915.1:546-2969 GCF_000690775.1 Eurypyga helias
TCCCAGGTGACGTAGCTCTCTCCCTGTGCTGTGTTCCCCAAGGAACCTCTGCCAGATGCAGGAGGACAATAGTGGCTTCTCGCTGCTGCTGGATCTCCTGTCGGAGCTCTACCAGAAGCAACCCAAGATCGGCTACCACCTCCTGTACTATTTAAAAGCCAGGTAGGCCAGCGGGGATTGCGGGGAGGTGTCTGAGCTTCCGTTTGGCTCACGCTGCCTCCTCGGAGTCGTACCACAACCCCCCCGGCCCTTGCTGCTGGCAGCTCCTCTCTCACCCAGACACGTCTCCTTCTAGCAAAGCTGCGGCGGGGAAGATGAACCTGTACGAGTCCTTCGCCCAGGCCACGCAGCTGGGGGACCTGCACACGTGTCTGATGATGGACATGAAGGCCTGCCAGGAGGACGACGTGCGGCTGCTTTGCTACCTCACCCCCTCCATTTACAGCGAGGTGAGGCCCCCGCCGGGCACCAGGAGCCCCCGGTCAGATGCTGGGGGCATCCCCCTGCCCTCCTGCGGGCAGGCTCGGGGCTGGGCTGGTTTGCTCCTCAGCTCCGGGCCTCTTCCGCTGCAGCAGAGCAGCCATAAAGCCTGGGAAAAGCTCTGTCAGGCTGAGCACATGACAGTTTCCACACCCCCCAGTCCTGCTTGGCGGGGGTCAGCGTGCTGCCATCGAGGTGGATGTTCAGTCATCATCCTCCCTGCTTACAGCCCTGCTGAAGCCTGATGCACTCTGTGGTCGTAGAGGTGCTATCGAGCTCTTGCAGTCCTGGGCAGGCCTCAGGCTGTGATCTGAACTGGTTGCAGTGCGGAGGCTGCTTCCAACCAGCATCCAGCCATGGCCGGGCTTCAAGGAGCGGTGCTGGACGTTGAGGAGAGGGAGGGTAACAGCGCGCACGCTGAATAGATGGAGGGGTCAGAGTTCTGCGTGTTCTTTCCCATTCCCTGGGAGGAATGAGCTGGCCCCCCTCCTCCCTCCCTTCTGGCTGGGTAAGGAACATCTGGGCGTTGAGGCTGTCCAGCCTCATTCCTCACGAGCGCTTCCCGGGGGCTTCTGTGGGGAAAGAGGCCCAGGAACAGCCTGGGGAGGGGAGAAACACCTGCACAAGAGCAGCTCTGTATCACACCGCAGCACTGTGCACGCTCCAGGGTGGGTTCCTGGCATAGAGCAGCAGCTGGATCCCCTCCTTGGCCCTTTGGGTTTAACAGCTTCCCTCCCCAAAGCGGGGTCAGGCTGTTGTTGCCCCCGTGGGCAGATCCGCGGCTGTTGCTTGCTGCCGCCAGTTTTCCTGGCCTTTTGCCCCATGTGTCCATGTTTTTAATATCCTTGGAGCGCTGCGTAACACACGAGGCCCTGGAACAGCGAGCAAAGCTAGCAAGGATGGAGAAAAGCAGGGAATTTTAACCCTTCAACTGCAGGTGGCTGACTTCTGGCACTCGCAGTCGAAGCAGCCTCGCTCCTGGCGCAGCTCCGCTCGCTCCGGAGGGTTGGAGTCGGCTGCATCTCGCAGATGTGCTGGGCGCTGCCTCGCAGCCCAAGGAGCGGGGAACGAGCCTGCCCGCTCCCGCCAGCGGCCAGCAAAGAGCCCGTCAACCCTCCCGCGCTCTCCTGCCCCTTTTCCCACTCCGGCCGCTTCCCCCGGTGCCATGCGGAAGCGGTGCCGCTTCTGGTCCAGCCCTCGGGGAGCCGCCGGGTCGTGCTGCCCCTTCCGAGGAGGAACGTGTGCGCGCGGCTGAGCCTGAGCCGAGGAGGAGTTCTGCCTGGGCTGCAGGAGCTCTGGGCTGGCCTCTCCCTCGTGTGCTGTCCTGAGCCCGGCCTTGCTTCTGTGCCCTTGCAGTTCCCAGACGAGACGCTCCGAAGCGGCGAGCTGCTGAACATGATTGTAGCCGTCCTAGACTCATTCCAGGTAAGGAGGGGCCCGGGATCTGGGCTGGGAGGAGGCACATTCCTGCAGCGGCAGCACTTGTCTCCTCCGCTGCCAGGAGGATGCCCCAGATGCAGAGGGCAAGGAAAGGGGCTGAGCCCGGCTCTCCCCGTGCCGGTGGGCGATGGGCTCAGCAGGCTCCCGAGCGGAACGCCGAGCCCTCCTTAGACCCTGCCGCAAGGAACCTTTCCCCACGATCCCGCCGAGTTGCCAGGAGCAAGCCAGAAATAGTCAGGGCGAAAGCTGGGGGCGGGGAGGTGGGCACCCTCAAGAATGCTGTACTGCGTGTTTGTGCTGTCGAGGCTCGTCTGGAGCGGGATCTGCCGATAACCCCTGAACTCGCCCTATTTATACACCACTCCTGGCCGGTTCTGCTTTTCCCAGCTGCGCGGGGGCCAGACCGCCTCGCCAGCAAGTTTTGCTTGGCAGGCTGGAGCCGAAGCTGGGGACAGGAAAAGTTTGAGTGACGATGCCCTGACCCCCCCAGCTCAGCCCGGCTC
>NW_010246916.1:0-15204 GCF_000690775.1 Eurypyga helias
GGCCAGTGAAGGAGTTCTGAATAGAAAATGTCTCTGTAGCAACCCAGTCCGCTGGTCTATCCATTTCCATATGCTATCTACTTTTATTTCAGTGCAACTACATTGACTGAGCCACTTATTTAAAGTTAAGCTATTAAGTAACACATAAAATATTTTGCCGTTTGATCTCATAATAGACTTTTTTGTGTTTCACAGCCTTCCAGAACAGTGCAGCAGTCGTAGCAGGTTCAGGTTGAGGAAACACCCTACCACTGAAGCAATTTGGTTTTCAGGAGGTCTTTTACAGTTAAAATTGTCCACAAAATAAAGATAACATCTCTAACTGCCATGGTACTTTGAGCAAAAGTTCATATAAAGATACGCTTATGAAGAAGTCTATGTTTGACAGATAACTGCTTTCCAGTGGAATCTAACAGAACTACTACAAATGAATATATTCATTTCTTTGCATTTGGGGGAAATTGAACTGGTTTTACTAGTGTAATTTTATGTTTGCTCTTTCTACATGTTATACACAAAGGTTGCATGTATGCGTGTTGGTGTCTGAAACTCAAAAGAGGAGCAAACAGCTCTGAGAGAAGAGCGCTCTCTGTCTTCTCTCATGGAGTGACAGAGACTCATGACTCATAATTAATTTCTACATCGTTCATATTTGTGTGCATTTCTTTCACACATATTCACAATATGTGAAACTGGCTTCCCAGTTTTGCGTGGAACAAGGGTGAGCTCATTCTAATCAGTAGCTTGCAATAGTGGGTGTATTGATTTCCAACAGGATAAAAAAATGTTGTACGTAGGTTCTGGATGTTGTGTGTACACTTCAGAAAAAGGAAGTGTAACTCCCTTTAGTAGAGACCTGTCCTGGAACAACTTGGCAGATGTTTGGGGCACAGGGGCACTTGGCTGAACGGTGTGCCTGGGAAGGTAGAAGGTAGGGCTCAGTGAGAGTGACCAGTAGGAGCAGATGATGGGCAGGCTGACCCACCTTCAGCTTGGATAAGTGCTTTCCACTTGCACAATGTGTAACAGAGCCCTGGAAGACAGTAAATCACAACTGTGAATGGTGTCTTCTTACAGAATTAGGAAACTACCAACAACCCTTGCACATTCTTCAGGGAATTCTAAGGGAAATTTGGAAAAGCTTTATTTCAGACTTCACAAAGCAGTAATTAGCTGTTGTACATGTTTATCTCTTGTAGTCTTTAGTTTTCTTTATTGCTGCAGGATGGGGATGTTGTGCTATTTGAGTCATTGTTTGGAAGTGGAAAGGAGTAGCTGATAAGAGTATCACACAACTTCATTTAGTTCAATTTTCCTCTCCTTCTTACCAGAAGGCCAGTGCTTGTGGTTGCCTTCACAATTCCCACCTCACTCTCATCACTGCCAATAAGCTTTCTCCAAGAAATTTGCTGTATTAATAAACGCATACACGTGTGTAAACCCAGGCAAATCCCCTATCCTTGAATATACATTGATACTCAGTGTAGAATGAGTTGAAGTCAAAATGTCTTGAAAAGATTAATATAAAAACATTCTAGAGCTTCTTCTTTTTAAACTTTTGTAATAGCTGAAATAACTGTTAAAATTCACATGAGCTTGGAGTCTTCTCTTGGATCCTAGATCAGTACAAAGACCACTGCTCTAAATGACTGGTTAGTACACTCAATGAAACTGAAGCAACCACCTAATCACAAGGTCTAACAAAGTGGATTTCTCAACCACAGGTTAGGTCTCTAAGCTTTATATACAAAGCATATGAAAAAGGTAATAATCTCAGACCAATCTCAGAAGTTGTGCCATTTCCATCCTTGGAGGCTTTCAAGTGCCAATCAGGCAAAGCACTGAGCATCCTGACCTGACCCCATGGCTGAGTCTGTTTTGGGCAGGAGGTTTTGGTCCCCTCCACTGACAGAGATGTTGTGATACTATTATGGTTATTGCTAGGTCATGCTCTTTTGTGTTGAGAAAAGATTTATGGATGATTTGTAATGTTTTGAAATTAGGACTCTACATTGTTTGTGAGATTTGGATACTTACATGCTTTGATAATGTTACTTAAAGTGTTTACTCAACACTAATAGTGGATCCTAAGTTAAAATGACTGTGTTTTAAAATGTTAAATGCCTTGTATTAGGTATTCAGCATCAAAAAATTTTGAAAACTTGTTTGACTTTCCAAGTCTTATCAGGACATCTTAAAAGCTGAGATGTTTCCAGAACTTGACTACTTTACAGATACAAGAGTATTTGTTTGTTTTTAATATTCTAGCACATGAGTGAGGTGCAGTTCTTCATGTATGTCACCTGACATCTCCCCTGCAGATAGTAAGATGCATGTTCACAGGGAATCAAGGCTTAGCAGTTTAGTTGAGTTCATTGTCAGTTGGTATCTGAATTCAAGTTTGAGGTCCCAGGTTATATAGCCTTTGTCACTTAACAGTCCTCTATCCTGAAATAATAAGCAATTTAGCTTAGTTAAGTAATTAGCAAGCATAATAACCTAGTAAATCAACTTTCTGAGCTAGACATCAGGAGAGATTTTATTACAATCTTAGTAAATAAATGAGTTATCAGTCAAAAGTAATGCATGCTTATTTTGAAGAAGTTTTTTTATATACTGAATGAGTATGACTCATACTATGTGCATTGTTTTTTTTAACTCTGTACCTATCAGTATAATTTGGTGGTTGTTTAACAAAGGAGTTAAAATATCAGAATACAAGAAGAGAGATTATTAAGTGTAATGAGGCTGAAGACTGCAACAAGCACCATCTATCACTGTTGTATAGAGAAGTTAGGAAAACCTAAAGGTCTGCAGTTCTCCAAAGCAGAAGTCCCAGACAGCTGAGTCTACCTAGTTTGGTTTAACGTGCTTTCAGAAGAGTTTATCTGATTTTGGCAGAGCTTCCTCTCTGTTCTGTTTACATACATCCAACTGGAAAATTATAGCACAGCAGGAGGTCTTCTGCATGAGTATGCTTGAAATGAGAAGAGTAAGCATTCTTCCAGAAGTACTTTGGATAATCTTTAGTGCTGTTTTCTGCATATTAGTTTATGAAGAGATAAAACAGCAGTAGCAGCAAACAGGTACCTTCAAAAAGCAACCACTGTGCTGCGTTGGTTACCAGCCTGCCCTTCAATTGGAAGTGTATCTAGGTAAATTTGGCCATTTAGAAGGGAATGGAATGAAAACTCAGATTACTTACCTTGTAAAGTGAGCTAGACTAGCATCTTCCAAGCAATGGATGGGAGAGGTTTGTATTTCTTTATGAGGGGCAGCTTTTAAAAATTGTTTGTGGGTGTACTCTCTCTGCATCACCTCGAGGTTAAGATTATTTCCTAAACTTTTACAAATATCCAGTAAGTGGTGAACTTACTACACACTAATTCCTGTCACTATATGGAAGGTAGGAGAGCCTTTCTTAACTGTTCGGGAAGCAGAACTAAAATCTGTTGTGTAGCAGAAGTTGCTCAAGTGGGCAGGATGTAGTAATGATGTACTATTTAGAGCTTATAGCAGATGCTGTATGATTGATATTTAAAAAAAAACTTTCACCTATACTTCAGTTTTCTCCTCTCCATATTGCTGCCTAGAGGGCTTTTGTTTTGCAGAGCAATTCAGTAGCATTTATAGTCTGTACACTGTATTTTTACATTCTTGCTCTGTACGTCTGTTGGCTACATGTGAGTTGCTGTTGCTGACATCCATAGTGTGCACAGTCAATTCCTTCCTGCGAGTCAGGGAAGACCATTGCCACTCTCTCATGCAGCCCTGTGCTCTTGTTCTCACTAGACTAGGTGTGGCCCTCTCTTAAAACAGAGGCTATTTTCTGTTTGCTAAAGAGAAGGAAAATTCAATGCCTTTCCAATTTATTGTCAAGCCTTTGCTTCCCAGCTGCTGCAGCTGTCACATATTGCTCCTTCTGGTGCTCAGCTATTTAAAATTAATCTGTCCATAGACTTCAGTCAAATAGCTAATCAAGTGCAATCACTATAGTGTAGGATTTTAGGAATTTTGTTTTCTGACCTTCAGAGATGAAGATTCACTACCAAAGCAACAAGGTATTACTAACCTTTTGTGCTGGAGTCCAGGAACATAATGATGAGAAAGGAATTAATTATGAATATGTTTATCTTTCAACAGTAGTGTGCTATAGATCTCATATGAGTGAAACAAAACTGCTTGAAGAACAAGTTTTCCTCTGTCCTTTTTTGTGTTTATTTTCTCTTTGTAAATGGGTGTAAAAAAATCACTTCAGGGATTCCTGTGCAGGGACACCCAGATTAGTCTAGCATGGGAAATAATTATACTAAAGGGAACTCAAATGACCATTGGGGTTTTTTCAGCTCACATTCATTTCCTGCTTATTAAAGAGATTTCCCAAACGAAAATTGGTTTATCACTTCTATTGAGTTATTACCTCCATTAGAACCAGAAAGTCCCTCTAGGAGGTAGGGTGCAGGAGTGTGGAAAGAATAAAATTTACTGGAGGTTGCAATGAATGCAAGACAATGTCTTAACTGGGCCAGGGGACTGCTAACCTCTTTCTGTTCTGCGATAGCTGGCTGCATTTCCTCCTTAAAGCAGTCTGAACTGGATTCTGACACTCTTCAGAAGAACTGGAATGAGACATGCCTGCTGGATCCATGCCAGTGTCTTTTGCCCTACCATGGCCATGTTTCCATCCAAAATGTGGCTGTGGTCTGCGCACAGAAGGAAGCAGAGCATAGCATGCCTTGTTTGCTCAGAAAAGGCAGGAAGGCAGGAGGAGCTGTTCATCCTCTACTTTGCATATTTCCTTTCCTTTTGAAATTCCTCATTTTAATGTGGCATAAATGGCTAGAATAAAAAGAGAATTTATTCTAATTACACTGAAAACATATGTATGTAAACCTATTACCATTTACCTGATGGCATGAGAGCACTGGAGCCTTCAGATGCAGATAAAACTTGTGTTCAGATCCTGATAAAGTCCTCCCTGTGCTGTGAGCTCATTGTAAGCAAAGCTGTTACTAATTGTCACTGAAGATATGTTCCTTTCTCCAGACAGCACCAGAGCAGCTGTGCCATTAGGACTGCAAAATACTTTACATGATGAGCCTCTTGGAATCCTAAATTTCTTGATCAGGAACTTCCTTCAGCTTAAACTATCCCAGACATGAGTTTTTTCTAGTAGGTGACATCAGCTGTTGTGCCTGTCAGGACTGTTTTGTTCAGTTTGTATGGTTGTAAAAGGTTTCAACCACTGTGTGGTAGGGGGGGTTGTGTGAATGTTATGTTGTTATTGTTATTATTTCAAAGAAAAAAGAAAGGAAGGCAAAAATATTTTCCTTTATATCTTGAAATCAGGCAAAAGCTGTCTTTTGGATTCTTCCTTCAAAAATGCAGGTTATATTTGTACTCTGAGGGTGCAAATAATTCAAACTAGAATAAATACTAGCACTCTATATCCAAAGAGTAAAGGGTATATATACATTACTTAAATTTGTCCTGTCCTTCTGAGAAGACTAGGGCTGTAGATCTCCCTCATATCATCTGGATAACAAAGATAATAAGAAATCATTGTAATAATCTAGTTCATGTCAGACCTGACTGTCAAAAGAAGAAAAATTTTATGGACCGGAGGACATACTATGCCAGTTTGAAACCATCTAATAATACCTGCAGGCAGCAGGAGAGCAGTGTCCATGATAGTGCTTCCTCTGGGATTCACTGAGGGTAACTTCTGATTCAGGCATTGTGACTTCCTGTCTCTGCTTTTTGGAAACCCTACCCTGTCAGTTGTGTGGGTGAGAAAAGTATCTAATTGTGGGGTAGATGCTTCTCCAGGTACCTTGATATTAGTGAGCGGCTCTGGTGGGTGTTCACAGCAGGCTGTTGTCTCCAAGAAACTCTGTCAGCTCAGACACAGAAGCAGCTTATATACAATTTTCCATTCTGAGAGTTCGGATGACAGGGCTTTTCGGGTGGGGTTGACAGATGGGTTGGAGGAGTGCTAGTTGATGAGTTGGAGCCTGACAAAGAAGGAAGCCCGAGAGAAAGTCATTCGTCTCACCTTCTGCCTTTAATCCACGTGACTTTCACCCTGTCAAAAGAAAATGGGTAATATAGACTGTGTTTTGCATTTACTGCAGGATTAATGCAATTAACTTACTCTTTAAAAGTAAAAACTTGGACCTTTTCTTCATATGAATCATAAAAATGTCACACTTTCTTTTCAATCTTTAAATTGGACAGAAGGTTACATCTACATGTACAAAGCATAAAAACATTCAAAACTAAGAACCTCTTTTCTTCCCCAATCCTGTAGTCTCCAAAGGGCTAAACAGGGTGTGGGAAAGTTGACTGCCAAAAGCTGCACAGTCTGGTAGTACCAAATCTCCCCCCAAAACTGGTGTCCAATCACAGAATGAACTTTTAATGTAAATTGTGGTTTATTTTACTTGTCTAAGCTATTTTCACAGGACAGTAAATATTAGGACTATGATTTTCAGGCTTTTGGATTCAGTAATCCTTGGTGACCTGTAGTTGTTGATCATCTTTAAAATCTTTAAGAAAAACAAAAAGTCTTAAAACACGTTATGAAAGTGGAATTCACCATAAGTATTTAAACCGATCTAAAAAATAAAATACATAAAAATGTTAAAGTAATTATTTTGTCAACCATTATGAAGGGATTCTAATCATAATGATACAGAAAGTTTTCCGAACATATGTGGAGTTGGTATAAGAGCCACAGTAAGAGGTATGTTGAATACAAAATCTGATTTTTAATTTAGGGTTATACTTCATGTTTAATTTCACAGAGTCTTTTTTGGCTTAACTCCCCAAGCTCAGCACCCAGTACTGAAAAATTCTAACACCAAACCCCTCTAATTTTGCAGAATACATTCTTATTCCTAGTGGTACCTGAATAAAGTATCCTAAATTTTCCAGGAAATCTTACTTATGGAGTCATTAAATTTAACCCTCAAGACTTGTGGAATCAACCCTTACAATGAAGGAATGTTACTTACAGCAACCTTGCCATATTTGATTAAGGGTAGATTTTCTGCCTTTGAAAATAATTACTAAGAAATAAAAACTTGATTTCTGATATTGTGATTATGTCCCTGGTGAATCTTTGAAAAGGTAGAGTTTCTCTTGCTGCTTTTGCCAAATACTCTGTTCTTGATAGTCTGGAAATTAGAAATCAATTTGTAGAAGAGACAATGAGATTCGTACTATGACTTTTCCTTTGTCTGTTTTACAGATAGGGGCTGTGTCTCATTTCTGTTCAGTATCTAATCTGGTGAAGTCTAACCTCAGCCAGCAGTTGACAGGAACTATGGAACAAATACTGATCCTCTTATTTTTATATGCACCCACAGAAAGTTTTTTCTCATTACTCCTCCATTCTTCTTGTGAATAGACTTACATGTTTGAATTACTGATGTGCTGTTTCCTGGTCAGTTTGAATTTTCATCTTCGAAGGAACAGGCCATAGATGGAAGGCAAGAGTTTTGGAAACACAACATTTTCATAGTGAAATAAATGTGTACATTATCTTTTAGTACTTGAGAAGCAAGTAGCTTTTTTTTCTCCAGAAGTGTAAAGGTTAAAGTGTGAGTGTAGGAGGAATCACTGAGGACTCCGACTGAGAGGTCCTAGTTAGCTACTTTCATGGGATGGTAGCACAATGACCTGCAGCTGAGAGGAATTAGGAGTGGCTGTTAATTGCAGGAACAGGATGTCAAGACATAATAAAAAAGGAAGCTTTGTAGAAAAAGCAACCAGCAGAGAAGTGAAATCAAAGGAAATAAATTATTGGAACTGGATGCTGAATGGAATACAGAGCAAAATGTGCGGACCAGTTTTAGTCATTAACTATTTAATGCTGTTTCTTGCTGATGGCCATATGTGATGTCCTTTTTCTCAATGTTTGAACCAGATCAACAATAGGTTTTAATTAGCATATCCGATGGTTTATATAGTTTGTAAGAGGCAAAATTATTTAGAAGGTAAAAGGACCACATTAATATGTGAAAAAAGAGATTTGAAGAGCTCAAAAAAAAAAAACCACTAACCCAAAACCCAACAACAACAACCAAAAAAAAAAACCCAACCCACATCCGTAAAAGCTTTTTTTCCTGCCTTCATGCTTGAGAGAAAAAGGAATGAAGATCTCTCAGTATACAAGAATGGTTCTCTCGTTTGTTAGCCTTAGCCTGTTTGGGAGGTCTTGTGTTTGTTCTGCTTTCAATAATGCCTGGGGTACTTAACTGAGAAAACTAGCAATATAGACTTTCCTCTGTTTTTCCTTTTTACCTCCTTGAAGTTCCTGGCACCCCATTGTGATTAGCTTTATTTAGCAAGAGACTAAAATTTTCAGAAGAGACTAACAATTTATATGCCTTGATGTTTAAATTTCCAAACCACAAAGCTTTTACAGGGTTTGGTTTTGAGAAAGCTCTTAACAGAAACTAACGTACATTTAAAGCTTGCAAAAATTTCAGCCATTTGGGTGTGAATATACACTAGTACCAGTAGGACCAACTGATTTCAGCTATATATATATCAGCTATTACAGGACTAATTCTGACATCTCTGTGGTAGAAAACTACAAGTACTTGTGAAAAACCAAAGTATTTCGTATTGGTATTATCACTGAAGGATCTGAACTGTATGAAACAAAAAGGATATATTGTGAAGTAAATAACTACATGGCTAAGGATACAAAGTAGCTGGCTAAAACATGACCATAATTGGGTGAAAGTGAAAGCTGTGAGCTTTTCTCTGAGTTTCCAGTGATTTGGAGCATTGTTGCAATGAAAACACATGCCATTTTATCCTGTGACTCTAGGAAGGAAAGTCTGAATCAGATAACACCTTTTCTGTAATAACTGTATCCATCTGACTGGCCTCCCCTCCGCTTTTCATTAGATCCAGCATCCCTAGATGAAAAATATAAACATAAAGGTGGATTTTTATCCAGAGCTAGGATGAGCTAAAGATCTGTTGGGTTTCAGAGTTGCCTTCAGATTCCACGTGTCCCATTTTGCTGGAGAAGGTCCAAAACATGTCCTACTCAAACCCCTGCATCTACAAATTGTACACCACCTGTACGCAGTATTGTTTGAATGAGAGGCTGCGTGTCCCTGCTGAAATCATCCCTGCCATTCAGTCCTCCATGCCATCTGGAGTCATGCTTGAAGAAAGGCCAAACTTTTCCCACATACCTGAATCACCAGCAGGCAGTGGGATTCTCCTTGAGGAGTTGTTACATTGGCTAGTGATACACCAGTATTCCCACCAATGGGCAATATACTCTGTAAAAGTGCAGGAGTGTGTAAGAACAGTATTCAGGAGAGGTCTGCATCTCTTGGGAGTGTGGGTGAGAGATGTCCCAGCTGAAGGCTTATACAGGAATATTTTAGCAGTCTTCTTACATCAAAACCCTAGTCACTGTCAAAAAAACATCCCATGTTGCAAGTCTGATCTCTCACTTTTGTGTGGCTGTTCTGCATCTTTGGTTAATCATACACAGTGTATCACCGTGTGCAGTATGGCTTGATATGATCTAGGAAGACTGGCATCAGCAGAACCTTTTCAACATCATCTACTTTATCAATCACATTTTGCATGAGTTCATAAATTTTGCCAACTCTTCATCCAATATTAAATTGCATGAATGACAAGCACTTATGTGTTTCCATCTTCCAGCAAGGAGGATACCCATTTTTTTTGTCTTCTTTCTCAGTGGGGAATAAAGCATCCAAGAACCTGCAGATGGTGAATTTATTAATAAAGAATCAAAGCTCTGCTCCAGTGAAGAAGTTTGGCATGACATAATTTATCTTCTATCTTAAATCAAGACACTGATATGATTCTAATTGCAAATCTCATGGTGGTGAATTTGTCATGCAGTTAATTTAAAACTCATTAATTCATACACATTCTGGCACTAGTAACCACTCACCTTCTGAGTGTGTGCTTGAATCAGTCATAGAAGAGCAGGTTACCTTCATCTGGATTACGGAAAGACTGCGAGGAAGAAGAAGGAAAGGAACCAAAATACAAAGTAAAATGTGTATTTGGGATGCTGAGAACAAGAGGCTTTTTTCCTCTTTTTATATTTCTTAATTCTGGTTTAGGCAAAAAGCATTTACTGAAGAATATGAGTAACAGGGGAACAAGAGAAAGGAAACTCAAGTTTTCAGTGGCTCTAACCCTACTTCTGCATGTCACAATCTGTCTTGAAAAGCTACTTAAGTGTTTCAGGATGTATTTTATATATGTGTTGTAATAGCACTCTGAAATTAATAATTATCAGTGAAAAAGCCATAGAAGGCCCTTATTTTTCATAATTATTTATTTCACTAACAAAATGTAAACACTTCTTTCCATTCCTCCTTGGTACTAGAAGAGAAAATAGATATGGATATGGTATTTTAACTTTGACAGTTGGGTTTTTTTAGACATCTAAGACACAAAGGAAAGTCAACTTTCAGGTTTTTCTCAGAGACTCATCACATCATGGAATAACTGGACACTGATCCAATAAAATTATAAGGACACCACTTCACAGGAGTACGAATAATTTATACTGAAATGGTTACTATGCAGTGAGAAACTTAATTATCACGAGAGGTAGTACAGTCAGGAAAATCTTAAATGAAGGTCAAAAGCTATTGCAAAAGTACTTAATAGCCTGATAGGCTATTAAAAAAAAGGGGGGGGGGGAAATATCTAGAAATATATCCACAATTTTCTCACCCAAAGGATTATGTTTTGATACTGATGAGAACAGTCACAGAAGAGCCATTGCAGAAAACATAGATCTGCAGTCAGTTCCTTAGGGAGCACCATCCTGAATGTTACAACCCAGGGTCCTTTTCTGTCTTAAGAGATTGCATTCAATGATGTGGACAGTCTGAAATATTCATATAAGTGCAGAGCAGCAGAAGTTCAAGTCAGCATGTAATTTATCTGGACCAATTTTCGTAAACTATAGGAAAATCTCCAAATTGTTCAAGATCACTTTGTTGTTCTGCTAGTGTGTTCTACTGTTTCAGTTTATTCTACTGAAACACACTGAAAGAAATGAAATATTCTGGCAACTTTCTATCAGTTTTCTCTTGGACCTATTCTATCTGTGTCACTTCTATATTAAGGTCATATGATTTAATCTTGGTGAGCATTGTTATGAGGCCTATTAAATGAATTAATAATTGTCCATTTATTTCCAAGTTACTAAACAATTTATTGAAACTGAACACTTATTTTTGACGCTTCATTTGATGTGTAAATACTTTGTGTGCCGGGCAGTCTGTCAGTTTCACACAACTTTTCAATTACACTCTTTGCCATGGGGCTTTATATGTTGCAGAGGACAACAATGCCATGAATAATAACAAAAGAAATACTAGAATGAAATTATTGAGCTGAAATAGAAAACCTGCTGGATTTTTTGCTAACTGAGTGCTGCCTGTGAGATCAGGATGGATTTAGTTTCTGTGCTTTTAATCTCTTCTTGTGAAGATAAAGGAGATGTCTTTATACACCTGTGTCTTTGAAATGATGTTTCAGTCTTGCTCCAGTCTACGAGTCTTGCCCTTTTTCTGCATGTGTATATGCTCATTCCTTTCACTTTATGAATATTGTAAAGAACTTAATTTTTACCAGAATTTCACAATTGTATATTGCAATTGCATTTGTACTGTTTAAGGCTGATATTATTCTCCACTAAGGAGTATCATTAAAGTCCTCTCTGAATGCAAGTGTTCATGTTATGGATATTTGAGTTTTATTAAAAAGTTTTTGATTAATTTTATGAATTTTGAAATAATTAATTGAACAAATTCTGTTGAAAAGGAAAACATTATAAGAGAAAGCTCATCAAAATTTGTTTTGTTGCTTTGTTCCTTAATTAGCACTGAAAATGCAATAGCCTGGCATGCTGTTGCCTTTGAAGCTTTGTGTTTCCCAAATTTTTTGGCTGGGAGCACCCACACTTATCAGTGGTGTCACTTCTCATAATTGTATTGTGAGCCTCAAGATATTTTCCTAAAGTCTCATCTTCTGGGATCATTAACACCTGAAGTTTAAACAAAGTTTAACATATGAACTTTCTAAACGCCCAAGATTTCACGTGAAAAAAGTCAAGTTAGACAAGGGTAGCCCAAATATGTAACAAGGAACTCATGGCCTGATGCCCAGGTTGCTTATCCAATTTCCTTACATTTTGAGTTAATTATTTTTAAACATGAATTTGCAATGTTGAATTTAGAGTTGAGTGATGGACATTATTATATAGTGCTGTAATTAATGTAAAGGTTTTTAATGTTTTTAACCAAACTAAATCTAGATTAGAAACAGCAAAATGTGTTTCAGATGGTGGAAGAACAGAGGAAAAAAAATCAGGTCACTACAAGTCTAAGTGGGTCAACCCTATCCTAAGGAGAAGAGATTTTCTGAATTGTGCCTTTTCCATATCAACCTCCTTTTAGACTAGGATATAGTCTGCTGGTGAACAGATTGTTTTGCATCAACTCCATAAATCTAATTCTTTCCAAAATGGTCCTACAGGAATTAAGTGGGGTGTTTTTTTGTTGTGAATTTAACTTGTGATGAACCATGGTTACTTTAGTTAAACATATGTCCCAAAATAAATTTTCTCCATCTGTTTGACTTGCTGGTTAGAGCAATAAAACAGGAATACATTCCAGAAATATATCAGCTAATTAGGCAAAAATTCTGAAATTTTTGCACGATATTTATGCAGCTAGTAAAGAGGAAAAACAGGCTGGGAGTGGGGATTATTGTGAGGAACAAACCCCAAACAAGTCACTTGCCTTTATTTCTACAAGAAGTGCAGAATCAGCTTTTGGAGGATGGGAGAAGTGATTTCCATTATTTACTCCATTTGTTTAGTACAATACTGCACTTTTTGTTTTAATATATATGATAAAGTATCAACTATAAATTTGGCAGGATTCCAACTTCATACAGTAAACTTCCTGTAACTGGGGACAGTCTCAATTTAGTGCCTTATCTGGAGCTAGAAGGTTGAGGTTCCTTTCTCAAAAGAGACTTTAGTAATAATAGAGAAGACCTGCTGTTTACAGACAGCAGGATTTTGTTTTATTCAGCTTGAAAGAGGGTGATGTTAGTTAGAGAAGGATGTTTGACTATAAGGGGCAATAAGGGATGTTTGAGTTAAGTTAGACAATTTTTAGAATCAGATAAGGTTAGCTGACAGATTGAAAAATTAGATACTGTGTAAGAAACGAGTGAAGCAAGCATCTGCCTCTGAGAAGCAGGATGTGAAACTCGGCCAGCAATGGGCTGCAGGTGGATCACAATGGGCTGCAGGTGGGCTGCAATCAACCATGACCTCCAGGACCAGAATGAACTAGATTCGAGGGTGTTGTGGCAACAAAGGTAAAAAGGACAACGTGAGGAAGACTCGGAGCCTTCATCCTGATGACCACCGAAGACGACGACCAGGGTGCACTGCACAAGTGCATGAGGGGGGAGCTGAAGACAGGTTCCTTCCCAGAATCTTGTCTGCCCTGTTCTCGGAGAACTGTTTACTATGTATAAGCAATCAATGAATATGTATGCATATTTGTGACAAAAACAGCCCAATCGCTACCTGAGGGCACGCGTGTTTGTGGTGGAGCGATCCCTCATGCACCCAGCGCTGTAATAAACATACCTGTTTTATAACCTGTCTGGTTGTAAAGTCCTTATTCCACATGTCAGGCTTGATTATGAATTTGAGGCATACTTGTAGATGATATCTTGAACTTTGAAAAGGTATCAGAGACAGCATCACTAAGATTCATGTTTAAACAAGAACTCCTCTGTTAAACATCTACCAGGGACTTGCCTCAGGTAGGAAAATAAAATGTGCCTTAATGCAGCTGAGCCTGCATTATAAATGCAGGTGGAGAGAGAAGTTTCCATGGAGAAAATCCATATAAGAAATCCACATTATCTTTGGTTAATAACCATTTTCATTATTTTTAGTCTGGCAAACTGTACTGTCTTCTAGCTGTCATTTTTGATCTATTTCTGGAAGTTTATGAAGTGTCTAAGTGAGCTATTCTTGTTGAGCAAACTAGAAAGGTGGTTTGGTTCTTCTCCCTGGGATGTGATGTAAGGGTTACGACAGAGAAAACTTCATGTAAGTTATTGGAGGGTTAAATCTCCCTTCTACCCCTTTTTGAGACTCCATTTCAGTCCAGCAACTGTCTGTGCTTGTCAGCTGAAAAGACACAGATTTGAGTTAATAACTTTGAAAATATTATGAAAGCATGTTGTTTTGGTTTTTTTTTTTTTTTCAAAGGAAGTTAGTAAATACTATGTATCATTAATCTAAAGGGGATGTGAGGTCAGAGTAACATGGAAATGAACACAACATGATGTATCTCATTTACACTGGATTTCTTGAATCATGTTGAAGGACTGAAATGAGTGGTATGAGGCAGCACACTGAGGAAGGATGTTAATGCATGGAAGAAGATTTGACTGTACCTGATCTTTCTTAAACTTTGTGCTTACTTCTCTTGCAAGACTAAACACGATGAAAATTAGAGCCAATAGCAAAATTGTTAAGTAAACTATCTTTCCAAGCATGCAGTAAGATGCCGAGGGTTTTCAAAAGCTTAACTGAGAATAAGAATGGCTCACTGAAAATTAGAACTAGCTTCTAATGATTTTCATTGGAGCTCAGTGTCCAAGCACTGAAAATGAAATTAGACCACAAAGGGGATTTAGAATGAGGCACTACAGCACTAAGTCTCACCAGTACTCATGAAAGGCAATCTAAAACGTGTAAAGAAAAAAGAATGACTCTGAATGGGCTATTAAAAGCAGGAGTGGAACAATGTTCCCCCTAAATATGTAGGGTGTTTGGTCCGTGTTGTTAAGAGCTTAAGTGCTTAGCTATAATCTGGATAAATGAAAATGACACCTATGTTTGTTGTCCTGGAGTAAAATGCATAAAGCAGCTAAATCAACCTGGAAATTGGCATTGTGTCTGTTATCCTCAGCCTGTTTTTCACTTTCGTAGTGACATCCAATAGCCACAAGTTGGGAGCTCTCAACAACATATAAAAGACTAGCATTCAAATGGGTGTTTCAAAACTGACTTGAAGAAAAATCTGAAGCTTCCTCTCACCGAGGTGTGTTCTTGCAGTGGTTTAACTCCGGCTAGCA
>NW_010246917.1:0-14293 GCF_000690775.1 Eurypyga helias
CCAGCCTGTACTTGTGCTTGGTCATAAGATTTCTGAAAGTTCTGACCAAAAAAATTACAACTCCATAAATAATATGCAAACTATAAAGAAATACAGCATTAAGTAATTTAGGCAATCATTTCACAGTCTTAAGGAGACCCTTTACATCAGAATGAAGGCTCATTAGCAATGTGCACAGACAATTTGGTCCCAGCTTAACAAAGGACTCATCTGTTGTCACTGTACTGGTTCTGCCTTTTTTTTTTTTTTTAAAAACAACAAACTTTAGACATTGATACTGAACCCACTGCTCCCTGTTTTGACCACAAATTCTTTGGAAACTGACATTGTATGTTTACATGATACTAAATGTAATGGAGATCTAATGTCCGTGGGTTTTCAGGTGTGACGGAGGTGTTACAACACAAACCATGCTGGATCACAGACATATAAACACGAGCTGCCCCTCTGAACAACTGCCCACTTTGTTGTTGTTGCTGCTGCTAAGGCCACAGCACAGGAAGGACTGCTTCAATTAAACAGAATTACTGGTGCGTAAAAGCTGCAGGAATACAGCGGTGTCGTGCGCTTAAGGTTACACAAATCCCTCTTGATGCGTACATGAAAACTCTCTCTACATGTCTGCCTACCAGTGTTTTTCAGAAGATACACTTTGGCTCTCTCATCTAACATTATTTTTTGTCCTGCAATAAAATTTCTCAAGTATGTGAGAAAACTCATTCAACCTTTTATATCCTAAGTATTAACAAATTCATTTCAGTACCACAACCCTCCATACTTAGGATAAATGTTTATGATTTTTATGATAATTTTATGATGTTTATTATAATTGCAGGGTTTTTTAAAAAGTTTACAGCATACCGTTTTCTTTTCATTTTTTACTTTGAAATTGTCTTAGAAATCTTAAACGTGCTACAACACAAAAAAGTGATAGCAATGTCATGTTATGCATTTTCTGCTCTCCTGGTAATTTATTGCAAAGATCTTTTTAAGGAAGAACAATAGATCCATTGATAGTACCAACAGAACAATAGATCCCACAGATAACATTATCAAACCCTTAATGCTTAAGCCCAGAAGGAAAGACTAAGAACAAAACACTGGCAATGAGTATACATCAAAAGCTGCCTAATGAACCAAATGAATAACCTTAATTACTACATTAGCTGTCTCTGGGTAACTTACTAGTGAAAAACTCAAGACATTCCCTGTAACCACAGCAAGAATAATATTTTTTAATAAATGGCATTTTAAAGATGATGATGATAAATTAAAAGAAAGCTTGTTTATGCAAAATGATTTTGTAGACTGTAACTATAAGGGCTGTGCCTGGGATTTTAAAAAAAAAAATCCTCCCTGCCATTCCAAATGCATGCTGCAGAGAAGAGAATAAAAAAGCATTAATTCAGAACTGTACATAATTTGCTCACCATCTGTGCAAGTTTCTGGAACAAAAAAAAAAAAAAAGGGTTTGCTGTATGTCCAAGGCTTCTTTTAATGCTAGAAATGCTACATATTATAACTACTGCATTGACTCTAATATTTATAGAAGTTACTTAAATCCTTTATTGAACTGAACCATTAAAATGTGAAGCCTGAAGGGCAAGTATGAGGACAGGTACTCTTCATCTCCTCCTTCTCCTCTTTACTTCCCCACTATCACCTCGCTGATTTAAAATTTAGATATAGTTTATGTATCCCCCAATTCAACCATTGCTATATACAAAAAAATTGCAACAAAGATACAGCTTGCCCCAAATTTTTAGCACTCGTTCTGCATTTGCAAGTTTATGTTCTGAGGAACTCCTTGTAATTCTGATAATGGCTTACATTTCGATTTTAATCAGAATTTTTAAAGAAAAATATCAATATAAGCAAGTTATTTTTTGTAACGAATAACAACACACCTCCTCTACCTTCAAGTTTTCTGAATGAGGAAACACCTCGAAAACAAACCAACCCCTCCCCAACTGCAATAGATTGTGCACCTACTGTTACAGTTACACAGAATCCAAACAAGACTTCTGGGAAAAATTCAAGTAACTAACTAGGGCGTTTATGACCTCCAGAGGTAACTCAAGCAACCACAGCCTTCCCTGAGTGAACATGAATTTCATAATCCTATTGTATTACGATAAATCACCGCAAGAGGAAATACAGCATACTCGTATCTTACTTGTTCCCATTCCCCCTGGGAATGTGCAATAAAATTACTGTTCGAGTTAAGGGACACAAGTGTTCCCTTCAGGAAAATGAACACACTGTAAGACCTTTTGACTGAAGGCGCCAGCAGCTGCAGAACTCTCAGTGGCGTGAGAGAACTGAAGTATTCATTGATAGTGAGAAAGTGAATCTCTGTTTTCAAAACATATCAGGGAATGACAACTAAGGTTTCTACCTTGCTCTACCAAATGCTTCACTGTATGGACTACTTAAAATCTAGATGTTATTTGTAACAATCAGTCTCATTTCCTTGTATACTGTATGTATAGCATACTTTGTGCTGCGCCAAATTTACTGTGAATGGGAAAGGAACAATCCTTGCCCACACGAAACTCCACTTAGCATCCAAGACAAAAATGCAAGGCTGAGATGTCTGCCTTCCACTGTCAAACAAACGTTAATAATGCAATAAATCAAAAGAATACGCAATGAATACCTGTGAAAGTCACGTTCATTATTGGCTTTCTCACCGCTTTTGATACATTAACTTCACATATTGTAATCTATTAAGAGTATTAAGCAAAGCCAAGGCCTGCAATCATGCCACTGCAATACACTTTGAACAGGCAACCGTTCTCACCAATGCAGACAAATATACACACCAATATCTTTATTCAGTGCAGACAGAAAAACGACGGGGGAGAGCACCATGCCTTCCTCCCATGCATTTCACTTCCCACAAATCCAGTAGCGCCAAGATGCTTTATTCCCCAGTCGTGGCACGGAAAAAGAGCATGGAATGCCGCAGCTAAAACCCGTTCTTAAGTCTCTCTCTCAGGATGGGAAGGAGGTTCACTGATGAACCGGACAGAAACAAACATGTAACTCGCTCAGGGGATCCCTAAGAGTTGTTACTGTCTCCCACTACCTCATGTTCAGATGAGGAGATGACGGCTGATCAAACAAGATTCAGAAAGAACATTAAATGCACCGCACACAGGCACGGAGAGTTTTGCTAGTTTTGCTCCTAAGAAGGGATCAGAACATCGCATCTATCCAAAAAATATGATTTGGTACATAGCATTAGATACCAAAACACGCTGCCAAGGAATTTTGGCACAAATTCATGGGAATCACAGAAATAAAGAAACATACCTGACAAGTTCCATAGCACTAGAAAAATTAAGTGTTCTTGAACACTGAGAGCAAAGGGCAGAGATTTCCAGGCTCTGTAATGTGTGTGGCTTCTCTTACCATCACATCCTTTCCTTTCTAACCTCGACGGAGACACCTCCAAATGTTCACAGGATGCATGTTGCCCCAGAGCCCACAGTGGCAAGCCTGGTCGTTCAGTTCAAACAAACCCTTGCTTTCATTTCAGAACAGGCTGGTTTCTCAACATGTTTTCCGCACCCAAGATGGTAAAGAAAAAGAAAATAAATAAAAGGGAAAAACCCCACCCACCCCCAAAAAGCACACAAATATGCAAGATGTCTAATGCCAAGATCAATCCTTTTGCAATTATTTGATTTTTAAATTTCAAACCAGAAATAACCAACCTCATCGTTACATTTTTTTCATATCAAACCTCTAATCCTTTAAGTAATTTTTCCTCCCACGCGCAACACACTGAAAAACAATTGTAGAGCTCTGAGGAAAGCTAGCACCTGCAGGAAAGGGTTTAATCTGGCAACTGCTGGTGTTGTTGAGTTATTCATCACATAAATCTCTTATTAAGTCCCACCTCTTTCCTGTAGTTCTAACCGTTGGAGTTTGAGAAAACAGACCTCGTTTCATGCTAAACTCCCACCACTAAGCAGCTGAATCTCCTACATTACTTAGGATACTGTTCGTGAGAGCAGACTTCACATGGAGTCATGCAACATCCTGTTCCAAGCCAAATGCTCCAGATGGGATACGTTTCACTGCTGCCTCCCCCTCCCCAGCCCATTTAAGCTTGTTCTTTTTTCTTTGAAAGCATTTAGCCCAAATTGATGCTATAACAGCATGCTAAAACTGACCTTTTAAGAGAAATACAGACAAATCAAAACTTGCTTCAAATCCAAATGTCTTTACTACAAAAAAACCCCAACACCACACCACTTAAATTATCAAAATATTTGTATTAGCTCAGCAATTAGCAAAACTACGCATGTAGGAAAATAAATTACTCGATGCCGCTCCACACTGCGGGAAAATCTGCCTTGTTTCAGAAAGTTTACTAATCATTTAAAAGCTTAACGTTGTCACGCAGTTAGGAATCTAATGGAAGTTCTCATCAACATAACAAGGAAAAAACTGTCTAGTCTGCTGATCACCCTGAATGCTGGCAATTTCTCAAACATCTGCTAAAGGTCAGATTTCCACTGCATGGAAGCAATCAATGCAGCTACACAAGGCTCCCAGCGCCATTGGAAGTGCCAAAGAAAGAACGCTGTTTTACATAAGCAAAGAAACTCTGCCTCCAATCTTCCCAAACACTACCAAGCAAAGTCTTCTCGCTCCCCTCGCCACACAGTGCTCCTCTACCTGGCAGTGGCTGTTGAAATTCATTCTAGTTTTTGCTTTTTATAGCAGAAACCGGGTTACTTCACGCTAACCCGTTTTTCCGCATTGTTAAATAGCGTGTGGCCGACACCACATACAGAGAGACATTACAGAGGAAAAAAACGACCGCATATTGATTTAAACAAAAGGGGGGTTAATTTAAATGCTAATCGCCATAAAAACAAAGTTTCCTAAAACTGAATATTGACACATTTGGTGCCTTTGTTTCAACTCGGTGACTTCAAAAAAAAAAAAAAAACAACCCATCCCCTACCGAGTTCTAAAACACCGACCTTACATTTAAAAAAACAGCCTGAAAACAAAATTCTGCCCTAGAAATCCTTACTAAGCAACCTCAGAAATATAATCCCAGTGTCCTAACAGATTAGGGAATTGTTGGCTCCTGCTAAAAACAACATGCTCTATATTTCAGCAGCTTATCACATGCCATAAAACCAAGCTCTCGCTAAAGCACTACGCAAAAGAAATGAGTGATCGATTCCAGTGCAGCTGAAAAGCTGAGCTTGTTCTATTTTTACAGATACAACATTACTTTATATACGGCTAACCTGGTAGTGATTTACAAGAAAAGCCCCTGCGCACGGGAGAGAAATGCCAGTAACAAAGCAGGCTGGTAGAACTCGGGGAATTATATTTTTTAAAACGTGTGTCTAAGTGATCTTCCAACTACAATTTTAGGCTTGTTTCGTATTTTGTTGTTGTTAAAGAAAATCCATTTTAACCTCAGAGCCTACGTGGATAAGGGAAGGGGAGCAGAAGCCAGCAGATACTGTAATAAATTCAGCAGAGAGATTCTCCCGCATCCCTTGTAACTCAACTGCTAAGACAGCAGTGGCACGGTCACGGGGCAATCCTGAATGAAGGCCACATCCAGTTTAAAAACCCAGTTATCGCTAGGCAAGCATGACGCCACGCAGCCGCCCGCCTCGTGCCGCAGCCCGAGCCCCACGGTGCTCACAGCTCTGCTCTGACCCCCAGCCCTCCTTGCCACAGCTGGCGCAGGGATGCCAAACGGCCTCCCCGCTCAGCGCCCGAGGTGAGCCGCACGCCTTCCTTGGCAGATCAGAGCCGCACTGCCATGCCAGGCACCCACACTGCCCGTGGGACAGAAGGCGTTATCCGGTGCGAAAGGACTACAGCAGACACTCACGCAACAGGGCACGGCAGAAGGGACCAGCACTCCCCCAGCAAGAGCAGACTCACTGCAAACTGCTGTTTTGGGACAGCAACGACAAAACAATAAAAACCACAAGCTGCTTCTACAAATACCTAACAGAAAGTTTTAATGGCGTAGTAAAACTTGGTATTACCCAAGACACAAAAATGAAGTTACTACAACTGAATTTAAATGTCTTGCAAAGAAAAGACTCTTCAAATCATTTTTATTTTCTTAAAGCTGAATAGCAATAGGACTACGGGATATTTCAAGGAGACAGTTATTTCTCCACACTAGTTCCATTCATCTTGGAAAAAGGCCTTCAGCTCCTTTGAGCAACCTTTTTCATGCCTGTTTCTTGCCTCATCTAGCTGTCAGTGTTTGGGATGATCCCAGTTTGGTGGAACACTCAGGGTTACAGAGTTCTGTCACTCTAAAAATCCAGACAGCAGCCCCAGAAAGGCCCATCAGTATCCAGCTGTCTCCTAACTTCCAGTCATTCAACCATCTCTCCATTCAAGAGAAGCCATGAAAACGGACAAACAACCGTACGAGATGCTTCGGGGAAGAGTGCAATGACCAACACAACTTCTTGTCATGCTCTTTGTTTCTTCCAGCAGGTCTGTATGCGTCGTTGTTACAACGGGGTTTCTTCAACATACGTTCAGAAGCAGCATAGCCCCCATAAGGGTCACAACAGCGATTCAGTGTGACGATCACACATCAGTCATGTCCTATAGCCCTGACAGCTTGCAGTGTGCGAGGTGCTTTTATATGCAAACGTGACCAACTGCATTCACTTGTTTGAGTACAGTTTTTATTTAAACAAATACCTTACTCGAGAAGCAGCCTGGCCAGATGGGAATATAGAATATATACGAGCCCAAATCACTTACGTTAGTTCACATCTCCACATATGTGGGCACGTATTGGCCTGGCACTCCTATTACTAAGGCTTTTACAGAAGGGAGGACAAAGGCATGCTTAACTCACTCCCTACTGAAACACAACTGTATCCTAGTCAGCAGAACTTTCTTCTGGAAAACATACCAGACAGGGCTAATTTCTCCAGCTTCCCAGCACACTTAGATCCACCTCTACCTTGGAAAGGTTTTAAGCCATTAATGTCAGCTTCCAGAGTATTTTGATGACATAATATTAACCCCACACAGGAGTCAGTTAAGACAACAAGTGCCTGTAATGCCTGATAAACGTAAACCGCACACGCAGAGCGCACCTACACCACCTTTACCGATTTAGTGTACGGCTTGGATGCTAGCCAACAAACGGGGAAGAGAAATGTTAAAGTGAGCTAGAAGATCTGTAAAGACAGGTTTTATGAGCACAGGCCAACTGCCAAAGCATTTACTTTGAACTCCACGTTTCCGTGGCTACGCCAGCTCAAGTACATCTGCTCTGCACTGCAGTGCACATCCCGAGCCTCGTCAGCTTGCTCCGCTCTAGTCTCTAACAGGGGTCACCCAGCGCTGCTTTTGGGGAATCCACGGAGAAACAAGTTATTGAAGTCGTCCATAACAACCCTCAGTAACACAACTGAGTCGCGATGTCACCGAGTACCAGTGAGCGAGCTGTGCTAAAGAAGTCACCAATTTGCTGATTAAGCAGAGGGAAGAGAGGAAAAACCTGAACGCTCTTTCTGAAAGAGCTGTCCAGTGAATGACCAACCCAAGAAAATCACAAGTAGGTCACCGTTACATAGACACTACCCTCGCTCCAAACAGCTGGGAAGCAGTTCAGTTTAGTGAAATGTAGAGGCTATGACAAGAAACTTTTTTCCCTCCCATGGCTCTGCAGAGAATGAAGAATAATGTTCTCCAGAGAACCTCTCAAAACAATTGCCCTTTTTCCACAACAGCTGCCATTTACTTATGCCCTCAGAAGGACGGATGCCATAGGCTGCCTCTCAGCAAAGAATAACTGTTACCTCGCTTTCATCCTTTCTCAAAGTCATCAGCTATATCCCTACAGATAGGAAGCCACTTTCTCCCCTGGGGGCAATTGGCTTCATTCCCAGTAGCGAAAACAGAAGGCAAGTAGTGGCCATCTTTGTTCAGGCAGTTGTGGCTTCAATCAGACTGAAAAATGAGAAGTTGCAGGCACAATAGAGGGAAACACGCTTTAAGGATCCTTTCCCTAAAAATTAATCTCAGTCCTAAACATCCTCAAACCTGCTGCATCTGAATTAGCCAGCAAAATGGATACACGGAAGGAGGAAATAAGATACGTATTTGAAGCGTGAAAAAAAGGAAATTAGAAAATTCAGGAGTTCACGAAACATCAAGAATGAAAATAAACTGTGGGTCCTGTTGCCCGGAGTCAGTGAGGCGAAGCAGCTGTAAATCTGTCTAAACCGGCTCTGCATTCTCCAGTTGCTTTGTAGCTCCAGAATGCATAAAACAGCGATCATATGCCAGTCAATCTGACCCTCTGAATTGTTAAAAGTCTACTTTATTTAACATAGATTCACTCTTTAGGGATTTTCTTTTGTACGAGCGGGGTAAAAACACTGCCTACACCGAGTGTGGAAGATGGGTCAAGCCAAAGAAATTGCCAGAAGAGAACTACATAAAGGCCGAGTCAAGTCACTAATTTAGAATCAAAGGAAGCATTTTACTGGGGGAAGACAGGGGCAAGGGGGGAGGCAGGACAGGATGGGCACATGGCCGACACGACACAGGCTTACAAAACAACCTTTACAAGTTTAAAATATATTGTTAATTATGCTTACTGTCATTAACTACAAAATGAGGTAAACACAGGCTTTAACAACAGACACAGCCAATTCCACTGGCCTTGAAATTTTCTGCTGAAAACTGCTATGCAACAGTCTGCTTAAAATACTACTCTGAAGTTTATGGTTTTACAACTTCCATTGCTTGGGTGATGATTATGTTCCTTCCCCCACCCTAAATTACCAACCAAATTCTCTACCTTAACTTAGTTGTTTTAAGATTTTGCTGCAATGCGTTAGGACTACAAAGTGCGGCAGGTAGGATTATTCAGCTGAGCTGATGGCGTTACCACTTCCTGACGGGTTAGTGCTTCACCTTGCAGCCTTTATCTTTAATTACATTTTTCACTGGAATAACTAAGAACACAAAACAATATGAAATGACATAAACCATACTCCTGACTACAGCTGCCAAGATGCTTTTATCTCAGATGTGCCTGCAGGTTTTTTGCACTTCAGTTTCATACCTTTTTCAACATTTTGAAAAACATGCTAGGTAGCCAGCTAATTCAACGGGGTTTGTGTCATTAAATATTCTTGCATGTAGCACTTGCAGCATTCCCTCCTCTCCCCATCTGCAAGGATGTGAATACTCAGTTGTAAGAAAGTTTAATTGAAGTATCAAAAATAAATCAACTTAGAAAGCATAATTACACTCTAATCCATGAGCATACAGATAGGTTTCTAGTTGAACTGTGGCAAAGGCAGCAGTCTGCAAAGTTAATCAAGCATGCCATATAACAGAACAATTAGACCAATTTGCTCCTTCAAAAGATGGGAAAGCAGAATGGGAATGAAGAAAAAGCCAAAACCACCCAAGTCCCCAAACTACCAAGGGAACTAAGAGAAAGTCTACATGGCACATGCAACAGCCAGGCAGCATCCACAAAGCAGAACATGGGTTTGCACAGTTAACACCAACAGGTACAGCCAAAACTGTCAGACACACGGTGCCTCATTTCACTGGAGGTAAAAATGGGATTAGTGTTACACCATCTGCTTACACAGATCGGGAAATTAAATTATCACTTTGTACGGTTCACACGGTACGAAGAATATATTCTTACAACAGATGCACAAACGCAATAAAGCCATGAAACGCAAGGAGAAGGTTTTACCGTGCCCAAGCCTGCAAATACCAGATCTCATCACAGCTCTGGCATCGTCACCTGACCAGTACCACAGACCCTGCAGGGCCCATTAATAACACCTCCCCTGGGTGACAAGTTCCCACCACCTGAGAAATTAAACACAGTTGACATACACTCCAGGAGTGGCTACAGTGTAAGTGAAGAACATTAATATCTTTAAGATATTTCTTGAATGAGTGTAGTTGTTATACTCATTATACCCAATTATATTCACAACCTATTAGTGACCAACTCTACGAGTTAGAGATCTATCCCTTGCAACCCAATGGCTGAAGCAAGTTCCTGCCATCAAACCCAGACTCTGCCAGACCAATAAAGCAAACCTCCCCACGGCAACAGCTACTTACTGTTACAGCTATTTAGGTTCTTCCACTCAAGTACTCCATCACCAGAAAATGGAGGGGAAACACAAACAGTCCCAAGATAGCCTGTATTTTTCTTCTTTTTTAAACATGTGAAAGTTCTTGATCCATTCGTTCATCCTGTATCTGAAGTATCTCACCACTTTCAGAGTTCTGACAACTCCCCTCTTCTAGAAAACGCAGGCACCAAATCTGACAAGAACGCTCACTTTATTCTCACCTCCTGGATTAGCACCTCTCCACCTTCCATTAAATACCAAGGCAGCATTCAGTTATTTCTCAGAGTAGCACTGCGTAAACCTACAAACTGTAATCATCGACTTCTTATTTAATTCCTCTGTCAGCTGCTCTGCCAGTGCCATTTCACAGAAGAAATGAGCTGAAACAAAACAGCATCATATGGTCAGCTAAATCTGAACACATGGGGGTGGGGACGAAAGAAGAAACAAGTCCCAAGAATTAGTATTTCAAGGCTTTTTCTAGGGAGCTTTACTCTGATGTTTCGAAGTCTATCCTCCCAAATGTTCAGCATTCAACACTTCACAGAAATAAAGGCATGGACGCAAATTCTAAGGTATGCCACAGACAACGAATGCTAACTTGGAGGGTTTGCCTGGTGTGTGTTTGTGCATAGCTCAAACCCAACAAGCAGTATGGACATATTCCAAGCCATTGATCAAATGTTTCATGGGATTTCTCTAAGAATGAAATTCCCCTTCCACCTGCATGAGATTCTACATAGGGGGAGACTGTGCTCATTTAGTAATTGTTTAATCTCTTATTTCGGTTTATGCTGCTGTAATCTGAAAGGTGATTTACCCATCACCTGACGGCTCCATGATGGATGAAGAGATTTCAAAGTCTGCAATTCTGATTTGTTATTACACATGCTTAAGTCTCATGATAGTTGCGCAGTAAATCCTGGGTTTCTACAACACTTTCACACCAGTATAGAGAAGATGTGTGGTAGTGCAATTTTGAACCATGTTACCTAGGTGCAGGCATTTAAAAAAAAAAAAAACAACCAAACACCTGAATTACAACCTCCACATCACATACATAAACTGCTTTAGAGATTAGATCTTCCTTCACTGTTTATAGTGATTAACAGTGGCTTGTACAGACCACCCCGTTCACACCATTCACTGCTTTCTTACTTTCCCAGAAGACAAGGAGTGTGTGGTTACTTATGTTCCCAAATCTACACCCATCACATTACCCTGAATTCCCTACGGAGCTGTAAAATTGAGTTCGCTCCCATAACACATTCCAATCTCTTACTATACCCCAGAGCTTCTTTTCTGCTCACCTCGTGAGCTCACCACCACTCTACCCTGTACCTGTACTCAGCCTGGACTGCTGGGGATATGACAGCACACGCATGACTCTGCACAACTGGCTGGTGCCCAAATTAAATCATCACTGGCTGAGCTCCCTGGGCTTTTGTATGCAAAGTGTTCATTTGGACTCCCATCACTTACCCAAACATTAGTTTTCATTGAATTCTCTATGAGAAAAAATTGTCTTTAGTTTCATGCACCATATATTTCACTGAAAATGGTCAAGAGACCCACATAGCACTGAGAGCGAGAGATGGACAAGACAACAGCAAGAAAATGCTAAAGCTGCCCCACCACTTTCCCCATTTTCTTTGCACGCATCCTAACACCAGGCTGGAAAAAAGAACACAAACCTGAAATAAATGTCATGAGAGACACTGCTGGAGAGCTTTGCCCTTGGAGGACATGGGGAGTCGTGCCCACCAGTACACGCCTCCAAAACTGCTGGTAAGAAAAGCTGGTAGAGCTGGAGGAGAAGGGGCAGAGGTGGTGAGCCTAATGTCACAGAAATAAGGAAATTCTTATCTAGGAATATAGATGTGCACAGAAAACGAGGTTCTTCAGGTACACACATTTTTTTTCTTCCAAACGAAGTCTAGAAACTTCCCCAATTTTCTAGTTTAATCATGGAGACAGAGTGCAGTTTAGATCCACTTTTTTACTATCTAACCATTTTCCAGGACAGTCTATCTACTACCTAGTAACTGCCTCCCACCTATGTTAACATTTATAGAGCAGGAAAGAACAGGGTTTCTCTGCATTCTTGACAAACTCTTGGCCAGACACCCAAATACTTTTAGAGAGCAGACCTTTAAAATTATGTTTCTGCCAACTGAAGGGAAAAAAAAAAACCCACCATTTCTTCTCCTGAAGAGTGTAGATATGGTTCATATAATTAATCATTTTAAGGGGGATGTCTAAGCGGCAAAACACACTATAACACCCTGGAAAAACAGAATCAGAAGCTTCGGGGTGGGTGACCGTATTTGGCAGGAGAGGCACAAACTCACTTCAAATGCTCTTCTGTGAGACATAATCGAACCACAGTAAAACATCAAAACCTACACAAAGGCATATATATTAAGCAGCATTTAGAGGCTCTTCCCCAGTCTCTCACAGGCTCCTCTAACCAGTACAATTCAGGTATGACCTTTCAGGAAGGCAAAAGGGCTTCTCAACCAACACCAACAGTGATACTGTTACAGGCCTGAGTTACACACTTTCCCCTAACAAAACCACAAAAAATGTGAGCAGTACATCAATGCTAGGACAGCATGTTGAGTTGACAGCAGCTGGGGGTGAGCTGGAATCAACAGCTCCCCCCTCCGTGTGCTGCACCATCACTGACGTCATGATAGGGGGATCCAGGCATTTTTGAAGCGATCACAGTCAGTTGTTCTGACAGACTACCAAGAAAAAATATGAGGCACAATGAAAGTATACAACTCAAACACTTTCTCAGGAAAAAAAATAAAAACAAGCAAACAAAAAAACCCTCCAAAGCTTTAACTTCTGCAGCCAGAGAGTCTTTTACAGCCTTTTATAGAAACTGACATCTTGTAGCATCTAAAACAGGTTGCCTCTGGTCAAAAACATCCAACAGCTGCTACCAGGTCACCTCATACGTATGATACATACACACACACCCAAAACAAGTCACTCGCATCCCCCTTCAGACACAGCAGCCTAAAACATTTTGAAATGGGTTAGGATGTTGCCTGAGAAAGCCAGAAACTAAGGGGGTAAGGAAAAGCAGCAAGTCTGGTGACAGACTGGCAAGTTTCCTTCTAAAAGACCAGGGGTTCTTCCTCCAGGAATACTGTACCTGCCCAGCAGTACTAGATCCAAAAATAATCCAGTAGCTTGTTGATTTATCTGTGCAGAGAGATATTTTCATGCATCTGGCAAGTCAGGACTCGCAGAATAACTTAGCCCTTTTGTGAGGCTGCCAAAATGGCAAGAGCCAGGCATCAGATTTCTTCCAACAATTAAATGGGTCAGACAGAAACTACCGATCAACTTTCTCCCAGAGACCAAAAATATCCGTAAAGCAATAGGTTGATGATGAAGAAATGGAATTTATTATTAGGTGAAGCAAACATTTTAAAGTTAGACCATCACTACATTAGTCTGCAAACTACCTCCTTCAGAGCTGAAAGCAGTCTCTACAAAGAGAGTGTCCTGATAGTTTGATTTTCCTGCAGCTAGGAATCGACACAGGCCTGCAACAGCAGTCAGCTGGAACAAAATATATGCCTACATGACTAGGAAAATCTCTCTCAATTCTTCTTTTACGTGGAAAGAATTTTGGAAAGCCTATGCTAGAAGACAGAGCAGGGAAGCAGTAAACATGCACCGGTTTTGGATATGAAAGGCAAGAATCATTTTAAATCATCAAAAAAGAAGTTAAATCCATTATACTTGAGTGGTATATTTCTGTAACTGTATATCCAAATGCAACTGCAAAGAACTGGAAAATGCAGATTTCATTAAAGGACTCAATATAGCAACACTGTTTTCTTTTGAAAATGCTTGCTAATGTTGAGAAGGTGGGAAAATGAGGACCTGGAAGTGGATAGCAATAAAAACAACTATAGTTTAAGGTTAATTTTGGTTTATAGTTCCCTACCAATAGAAATTTGTGTATGTTTGCTATAGAAACTTGTAAACAAAATAGTTTACCACATCTACTAAATAACCTCCAGGGACCAGATGATATTTCCTTGCCCAAGTGAGCTTAAACTTCTTAAATAACAAACCTTAAAGAAAGCAACATAATTATTTTCATAGAACCATAGAAT
>NW_010246918.1:0-922 GCF_000690775.1 Eurypyga helias
GAGACCCCACCTGGAGTAGTGCATTTTGCTAGTTTCAGGCAGGAACACGTTCTTCTGAAAGCAAGATTTGCCATAAACCATAGTTAGATCAAGGGACCTGCCCAGGAGATCCAGATCTTAGGGCTAAAATTGCAAGATGGACATCTCTAGATCCCAGTGGATATAATCAACAAAATAAGAGCTATGTCCCTGCCAATGAGTAAAAAGTAAACACAAGCTTTCCTAGGCATTGTGGGTTGCTGGCGGATGCAAATGCCAAATCACAGTTGGATTTTAAACCCTCTCTTATGAAGTGAACCAGATGAAAAATTATTTCAAATGGGGCCCTGTGCAGTGACAAGCCTTTGAACAGGTCAAACAGGAGATAGTGCATGGAGTAGCCCTTGGATCAGTCCGGACAGGGCCAGAGGTAAAGAATGTGCTCTACACCGCAGCTGGGGAGAATGACCCTACCTGGAGTCTCTGGCAGAAAGATCCAGGGGAGACCCAAGGTGGACCCCTAGGATTTTGGAGCCGGGGATACAGAGGACCTGAGGTCTGCTACACTCCAACCGAAAAAGAAATACTGGCATCTTTTGAGGGAGTTTGATCTGCCTCAGAAGTGGTTGGATCTGAAACACAGCTCCTCCTGGCACCTCGACTGCCAGTGCTGGGCTGGATGTTCAAAGGCAGAGTGTCTTCTATACATCATGCCACTGATACTACATGGAGTAAATGGTTTGCACTGAACACACAACGAGCACAAATAAGAAATCCCAGTTGTCCAGGAATCTTGGAAGTGATCATGGACTAGCCAGAGGGCAAAGATTTTGGAGTGTCACCGGAGGAGGAGGTGACACAGGCAGAATAAACCCCTTTGTACAACCAGTTGCCAGAAAATGAGAAGCAGTATGCCCTGTTTACTGATGGGTCCTGCTGTTTT
>NW_010246918.1:1353-2152 GCF_000690775.1 Eurypyga helias
CACGGTGGGCCCATGACACCTCGGGCCACCAAGGGAGAGATGCCAGTACAGATGCACTAGTGACAAAGGGGTGGACTTGACTGTGGACACCATCGCTCTGGTTATTAATGAATATGAAACACACCCTGCAATTAAACAAGCCAAGAGGTTAAAGCCTCTTTGGTACGGGGGGCGATGGCTGAAATATAAATATGGGGAGGCCTGACAGGTTGACTGCATCATCCTCCCCAAAACCTGTCAGGGCAAGTGCCATGTGCTCACAATGGTGGAAGCAACCACACGATGGCTGGAAACATCCTGTGTCCCATGCCACTGCCCAAAATACTATCCTGGACCTTGAAAAGCAAGTCCTGTGATGACATGGCAACCCAGAAAGGATTGAATCAAACAATGGGACTCATTTCCAAAATAGTCTCATAGACACTTGGGCCAAAGAGCGTGGCATTGAGTGGGTGTAGCACATCCCCTACCACCCACCCGCCTCTGGGAAGGACGAAAGGTACAATGGACTGTTAAAGACCACCCTGAGAGCAATGGGGGGTGGAACTCTCAAACACTGGGACACACAGTTAGCAAAAGCCAAAATCTAAAATAACATTACTGTACAGATGGAGAAAGAGGCATCTTATTTACTGACTCTCTGTTGTTACTGTTGTTCCATTGTGAGCAAGGATAATAGCTGCAGGAAAATCCACTTCAGGGGCATCAAAAAAGTGCCAAACAGCCAACAGACCAGACGGCATGAAGCAGAACAATGGTCCCCTTGTTAGTCAATGGTTAGTCAATACTAGAGGATCTG
>NW_010246919.1:0-21279 GCF_000690775.1 Eurypyga helias
GGGGGTGGGGCAGGGGGCAAATGGTTCCACAGTAGACCAGGAAGAGGGGGACTTTTGACAGGTAGGAAAAAAAAAATGTTAACACTATCATAAGAACTGTGGGATGGAGAAAATGCTGACTGGCATAAGCATTCTCACTTCATTATGATGACAATAAAAAACATACAATTGACTCAAACTTGAATGTTTGTATGTTAAATCTCTTAAACTAGCTGTTGCACTAGGGATCACCAAGCTCAAAGTAATCACAGAAGTTAATCCACAGATATCAAGCTTGTGTAACTGCGTATGTTACAGGAACCATCCTGCCTGTTACAAAACCTGTAGAAACAAAGACGCATGCACTTGTACTGTCATTTTTTTCTCGTGTAAAGAGATGTCTTATCATGTTCATATCTATGATGCAGGTATGTTTGAAGAATGCATTTCCAGAGATGGATTCAGGAAAAGAGTATATTTTCAATCTGTGCTTAGACCCTGTCCTTTAACAAGAAAATATATTAAGATGCCCGTTCGGAGTGTTGTGGCTTCTTCAAATGTAGCTGTGAAAAACGCTTTTTGTCATTCCTCCCCAGCGCATTATGTTGTGACAAGGCAGTCATGTTACATAACGTGATGTGACTGATACCAAATGGCATGTGAAAGATTTGATCTCTTTTCCTTTTAGTACGAGGAACCCGAGCTATGAGCTGCTGGACTTCGGAGGATCTTTTCTTTTTCTTTAAACAGAAGTTACAAAAGAACGCTCTGTTTGAAAGTTCTTCCATAAGAGCTTTGTTTTGAAATATTGCTAATATTTAGTTTACATCTGTTAGATGAAAAATGTCTTCACCTTTCAAATACATCCATTTTTACTGGATGCCTCTTTCCACTGTCTCATCGGGAGCAGATTTTTATTAGGGCCTATAACATAGGCTTTGAGAATCTTAAGCACATAATCCTGTATGGCTCATGGCATCATACGGCGAGGTGCATACTGCATTGCCGGTGACCCACTGGCTTGACCCAGTTACTTCTCCGTGCTGAGAGCAGCAGGAGAGAAGGAAGAAGGAGGGCACTGAGAAGGCACTAGGAGAGGGAGGGTGCACCAGGCACGTAGGAGCCTGAAAAGCGGGGGTTTATTCCCTCTTCCACCGTGTATTTTTTAAAATGTTGTTGTTTTGGACCCCCTGAATCCAGTTTGTGGAGGTAGATGTATATTTTCAGAAGTATACCAAGGAATTATTTCATCTGCTATAAATTAATCCACCACAATTTTATCCAATGTCAGTATAATCCAACTGCTCTTAATAGAGTTATCCCAGGGATAGCATTGGCCCATCAGTGTAATTGCTGCGGGTTAAGTGGCCTCAGAAATCAGGTTAACTGGAGATTTACTGCCTAACAAAGACTGTTTTACAAAGAAGAGTTTAAAATATAAAATAGAGTGGTCTTTCAGTTAAAGATTCCAAACAAACCAACCTAACCCCTCCCTTTTCCTGAAAAGTAAAACCATATTTTATTGATCTGACTGAAACTGTTTTCATACTTGCAGATCAGTAGAAGCAGGTCAGAGAATGCTGTGTAGGAAAAAGGAAAACAGTGCAAATATTAAAAAAAATAAGGTAAAAATTCAGGAAACATTAAAGCAGTTTCATATTTCTATTCATCAGATGAATGAGAATGTACAGTACAGTCATAATCTTTGCAAAACCCTCCCTGAAATTTAACCAACCAGAATCCAAGCAATGACAATATCTTTGGTTATGTGTTTATACTATCAGTGACATGAATTTTTAGTCACAGACTTCAACATGAGCAAATAGCAAACATAGATTATAAAGACATTCATTATAAGGAAAGTGAAACAACTCCAAACATTCAATTTAATGTCAAATACGTCATTATGTCAACCTCATAACAGGATTGTTTCTAAAATGAGATGTTGTGACATGACAAGTTAATAGATGTGTATATTCATTAATACACTTTCACTATTCTAGAAAGTGAGGTCACTTTTTTTTTCCCCACCAAAACCCATGAGGTAGACTCCAAGAGATACTAAGCCCCTAAATTATTCTGTTTTAGGATGGTCGGGACTATTTTCCTGGATCATTCCAAAATCTCTTCCAGAACTCTATCCTACTCCTGACAAAACTCAAGAGTTTATGATTCACAAGACTGGTAAGTGACATCATGACCTGCATTTCCATGTATTTCAGTGAGACAATGGTTGTAAATTCAAATTGGCTCTAGAGATGAAGTCTTTATAATGCTTACTAACAAAGCTTCAGATTTTCAACAATGTGTTTACATACTGAAGTGCTTCAGCTATTGCTCAGCTGTCATACCTTGACTGTGCTCTCAGCAGTGATCTAAATTAACGATAAATGCAAATGTGTTTTGAAGGCAGTGATCATCCAAAAAATGGTAGACGTCTGTACTGCCTTTTAGTATTCTGTCCAGGAACAGTACATCTAGCACTCTGGCACATCCCTTTCCCAAAAATGTTCAGCTTAGGTAAGTCTTACTCTGGGACTGAGGTCTAGGAGCCAATATTGTCCTGCCTCCATAGCACTACAGTCTATTGAGGGTTGACTCCATTTATTGAGACTCTGGGGTTTCATTAGTCATTCATTGTTCCATTAGTCAGTTGTATATTGACTACAGTCAATATACAGCACTTCAACAGCAAAAGCAAACTGAGAATTAATGGTAGCCATGATACACAAACATTATCTACACAGACGAGGAACATAAAGAGAGGTTTATAGAAGTTGGGTTGGTTAAGTATGTAAACGCTCTAATATCATGCATATTCTGCGTGTGTTGCCGCTCATTCAGGAATGAGAGAACTTTCCCTTTCAGACAGTGACAAATGAAAAAGCTGCTTCTTGTGAAGAAAAACTGGAAAGTGCCGAAACTGCTTGTAGATTCAAATGTACTGCAGGGTCAAACAGGCTTGAGTTCCCCTAATCTCTTTGGTTAAAGATTAACTAAAGACCAATTGTATACCTATTTGGAAGCCCTGTATTTATTTGGAATATTAACTGGGTCTTAAGACAGGAGGAATAAAGAGTGCCTTCATTCACAGATAATAAAGCTTAGCTGTTCAATATTCCTATCACTTAACAAAACTAGAATTATATAGCAGGGCCTTGACTGATTGCAAGGCATACAATTGCAGCATGAATAAGATCGTCAAAATGGCTCCAAAGCAGGACACCAGAGGATGAACAAGTTAGAATGTAAACATCACAAAGAAAGACAATTACGTTTCAGTGTTTCCCAGACATTATAATTCACAAGTTTGATTCAATTAAAATTATTTCAGAGCTTTCTAAGTGCAAAAAGGAGCTCAAGGCCAGTAAATCTATGAAAATTGGCTTCACAGATGCCTGGTTTGTTCTATAAGAAAGCAGAAGGTCTGCCTCTTACCTCCTGTTAAGCCAAAATTTGCCAAGTTCATGACAAGGTGAAGAGGTCAATCATACATATAAGTGCCAGGAAGCTGCCTAGGGAAAAGAATCATTCATTTGAATCATTAGTTATTTCTCAGATTCTCAACAAATTAGTATTTTTGCCAAAAATACATTTCAAAACTATGTCTTCTAGGGATAGACTCCTCTATGGCTTCTGCCCAATACATCATATTTTAGACAGCAAAGACCATATTCTGGTCACATAGTTACAGAAAGAATTAAGTAAATATAGGGTATTTTATGTAGAGTGGTACCAGTGAAAATCTCGTGTAAAAAGAGCAGAAAAAATTGAAGAGTGGATTCCATTATTAAAATACACTGCCCCCCTAAAGTATACTAAGCATTCATCTGTGAGGTTGGCAGCCAATTGAGTTCCACATAGGGTTTTGGTGGTGGGGTTTTGAAAGGGGTAAAATTTTTTTTTTTTTTCCTTTCAGGTGAGACCTCAAGGCTTACAGTCTATTTTGGAGTGGGATCAAATATTCTGCTGAAATTTTCTTAGGAGTAATTTTCCATCTTGATGGGCTTTCTATCCTCTCTCTCTTCCCAGTTTGTTACATTTCTCTTTGCCTACCTTTTTTTTTCATAAGGGATCTTCACTTGAATGACAGTCTTAAAAGTTGTCGTTGTGTTCTAGAATTTTCCCAGGCAACAGTTACTATCTAAATGGAAAATATATTTACAAGATTCATACTATCAGTATTTAAACATTCAGGCCACATAAAGGAAAGAGTCCTAATGTCTTTAAATATATTAGAAATACATATATTTATACAAATACATAATTGTGTGTATATATATACAAATATATGCATATATGTGATTGTTAACATTATTATAGAAATCATTGCAGATGTGACACTTACCTGCTAGGATGTCAGGAGAGGGCTGTGTCACTCGGTTGCCCAAGCCTCTCTCTAACTGTTGAATCAGGTGCGAAGCAGGTTGCCATTTATAGTGTTTAATATGTTTCCTGTAAACGTGCAGGAAATATTTGTTTGAAGTTCTGAAGGAAACAGTATTGATGTTCACAGAGATGCGACAAACTACTTGATGAAAGAAATCATTTTCAAGAAAGAGTCCTATGGGAGAAAGAGAGCCTGTTTATTTACACGAAGATCAAAGAAACTTTCATATGAATTGATGCTAAATATTTAGTACTTGAGTGACTAGCAAAGAACACTCTAAACTTCTAAAGGAAAGAATAAAAAACAGGAGACAAATGCTGATATATAAATATATATAGGTTTTCTGTTGGCAAAAACTTTTTTTTATTATTTGCATTACAATAGTATCTAGGGTCCAAATGAGATCAGAGACCCATTGTGTTGCACTGCATACAAACTCTTAGTCAAATACATTCTTTTTCTGACAAGTTTATCATGTAAACAGGCAAAGGTCAAGAAGCAGAACAAATTCAGTTCAATTTATATGACTTTCCCTTGTAACTTCAAAAAATGTACATTAAATAAAATTGGCATTAATTATTACAACTATAATTTCAGTGGAAATTACTTACTCTGTATGTCAGGTATACTAAAAGACCCCACATATTAATTCCTCCTGAGGAAAACTTTCCTTAGCTTCCTTACCTCTACTCTCGTCTTCTTCATCTAAACCAAATTTAACTACAAAAGTCAGAATCAGAGCTGAGTTGTCCTTACACAATGACATTATCACAACGACAAAGGACATTCAGTCACAGACTGATCAAGCACAAAAGCAATAGAAAAGTGAGGGATTTCTCCTCATTGTCCATAATCAGGAGCAGACATCCATTCACCAGAGGAAACCATCTCTGTGTAGGTTCCCGGCAACCTCAACCTGACCAAGAATAACTGCCTCCAGCTGGCAGGGAACTCAGACTCCCTTCCTAAAGGTGAGTCCTGAGGTTTGAGGAGGAACTGTGTGAAAAGTGATGAATATATCTGACTCTTGGCATTTCTGCAGCTAGGGACGGAGCAGGCTGGGAAATACGTCAGTGACATGTATTTCTTCTAGTTCATCACCTTCTTCCCAGTCTCTAGCTGCAGATCCCTACACCTGCGAGACCTCCATCTAGAAATCAGCACAGTGCTAATGTACATTAGTGACTCTGGGGCAATAGTTAATCTGGAGCTAGGCTAAATTCACACTTCCTCAATTCATAAAAAGTTTGCCTCCTGTGTGTAATGTACTCCTTTTCACTGTGTGTTCCTGAATAGTCCTCATTTCTGTAATACTTTTCCCAATAGCACATTAAGTGCACCTTTGCCATGTCACATGTGATTTGTTCTCTCTCTTGTACTTTATTACTATCCATATAAAATAACATATAAAGAGTAGGAAGAGTAGGGCAGTTGGCTGCACAGAGTAAATAAAGAGAAAAATTGAAAACAACCTGTAACAGACATTCATGAAAAAAATCTCATTTTCTTTCTATTCCTTCATATGTTCAAAGTAAATTCTTCAAGCTACAGTCACTGGTACAGTTTTTGTTACCTCTTTTTTTTTCTTTCTTACAAAAAGTAATGATTTCTTTTAAACTTAAATAGTGAAGATTTTTCTCTCTGTGAGGGTTTAGCATAAGCATGCTATAATAACAACTAGCCTATCTCAAAGAAACAAAAAATATGATTGCTTTTAATTACCAACATTGGGAAACCAAATAAAAAAAAAAAATCCCATAGTGTACTAAGCCTTGTAGACAATTTCAGGCACTGAACTATAGTGAGCACAGGAGAATTGACTCCCTTTCTTCCTTTGTAATGTCTAATGGACATCATGTGCAGCTATAAACTTGTGAAGTGCCTGCATTAATTCTCTGGGTGAACTCAGATGAGCTCATTTGCCTGTCAGGGCAGAGCTAGTCCCTGTGGGATACTTAAGTCTGAAAACTCCAGAGCACTGAGGTTCACAGAATCACAGAATGGTTTGGGTTAGAGGACCTTTAAAGATCATCTAGTCCAATCCTCCTTCCATAGGCAGGGACAGCAAGAAATTCCCACATCTTCCCCGGGGAACTCAGACACATTGATTTTATTGTCAGAAAGAATCCCTTGAAATCAATTCACTTTTTCCGCTTTCCAATTTCATTTCCTTTCTTCAGGTAACTTTGCACCTTCTGATAACTAGTCTAAAGCTTTGCTAATCAGTAGTTTGACTACAGATATTAGAGTTACTTGGTACCTTTTCAAATAAACATTTTCTTTTTAAAACAATAGTTTATTGATGTCAAAATGTTCTACAAAATTGGATAGATTTTGACATTAATTTTGATGGTAGGGTTTTTCAGATTTCAGGTGAAATCTGTAACAACTTTCAAAAGGCCTATATAGACAGAGAAAAGTTAGAAAACTAGTATTTTCACTACACAAATGCATTCCTTCTTAGAGAAATACTTACTGTCCTTGTTTTGAATTCAAATGATAACAAAACCACTAACTGCTATAATAAAATCATTTTGTCAGTCCTTAACCAACCTTTATATGTGTATGTTAGAAAAACAGAATTGTGTCCTCAATTTCTTTTTCTTCAGAAATACATGAACAGGACAAACCTAATGATCTATCTCTTCTGGGTTTGGTACTATTCAATATTTTCACTAATGACCTGAAAGGAAGAGAAAGCAGGTTTATTAAGTTTACAGATACCACTTGCTGGGAGGGACTGAAGGAATGTTAGAGGACATGACAGAATTCAAGATCTTCTTAATATAACTTGGAGATATAGACAGAAAATATGGCAGAATTCAGCAGTAGATAGCCAGGATTAATTAAATGCATAAATACAGGATAAGGAACAACTGGCTATAAATAGTTCTATAAAAAAAAATAAATGAGGGTTTGTAAGGGGTCACAAAGTGAACATGAGTCAACAGTGTCATGCTGTTGTGAAAAAGGCAAATACCTCAGTGTATGTATAGCAGGATGTATAAGAAAGGGTATAACTGGAAGGAAATGTGAAGTAATCCCTCTGCTCTGTCCAATGTTTTATTCAACACTACAGCCTTAGATGGACTATTGTGTCTAGTCCTGGGCACTACACTTCAATAAACTCCTAGATCAATGCAGAGAGTCTAGGAAAAGAAAAAAAAGGAAAAGAAAAAAAAAGAAAAAGGAAGATCAGAGGTTTAAAAATATGGCCTATGGGGAAAGACTGAAGGAAATGAGTTGTTTAATTCAGACTAGAGAAGACCAAAGGATGGCATTTGCTTTAAATAACAGTTAAACAAACAAAAGAGATGAGATGAGTTGAGATGACTTCTTGAAGTTCTTTTCTGATCCTAGAATTTCACGATTTCTGGACACTGAAATAAATTGGACTATAGTACTGTGGAACAGAGACACCAGCCAGAAATATATAATATTTCCAAGATAACAAAATAAAGGTTTCTCTACCATTACAGACCTTTTATTGTAGGATCTTATGGAGAAAAAATAGTGCAGTTGAGCCAGAAAGATACATTGTCATTAAGCAGTACTGCACAGTCTGTGTAATTCACTGGGTAAGAGCATTTTAAAGTCTGCTTGTACTGTACCTTCTATAACCTACTTCCACTCTAGAAATATTTCAAGGAAAGAAAAACCTGGCTCTTACTGTAAGTTTATTGAAATTTGAAATTATGATGTGCCAATTTTGTCATTTTTATCGTTGTCTCAACATGAAAAATCTCTGTGAAGAACAAGATTACCTGATATTCCTATTTATTTTGCAAATGATCTAGACTTCCTCATCAGTGTGAAAATGTCTCGAGATTTTTAATAATAATTTTGCAATCAAACAAAAAGCTATTAAAAATATGGCTTCTGTACAAATATAACTTCAGTAAAAGGAATGTTGTTCCACCCAACAAAACCTAAATAATCTTTCCTGTCCTAAACTTCACTCCCAAAGCATGCAGATGTAGGGCCAGCATTCTTCTTCCTATGTGGTGGTGGGACAAGGAACGAATAACCTAGATTTGTGTGTCACTAACAGGTGCAGTTGAAATCAACTTGAATATGTGCAAGGCTCTCTAAGTAGGAAACAATTTTCCCAGCTCAGAAAAATGTTAATAGAAACCAGAAACCTTGTGACTTGATAAATAGAACAGGAGACCAGATAGCAATAACAAGAACAGAGTTTCCATTTTAGAAAAATAAATTCTTATCAGCCACCCACCATGTGCTATAATTTAAAAGCTTTTGAGCAAAGAGCATTTCTTTACTGCTAACAGGTTTAAAACGTTGCAGTATGTAGACCAAAAAGTCTTGATTAGCTGTGGCAGATGAGTCAGCAGAGAAACAGTTCACAATACAGTGCAGGCCTTACATTTTGACATATATTGTTAAGGGCTCCCCAAAGTCATTCCAAAATGGCAAAAGAAAGAAAGAAAAGAAAAGAAAAAAAAAGCTAAGGAAAGGGAAGGCCTGACATAATGAATTTAACCTTGAAAATATCATACAGGAAAAGGTATGAAAACAGAGAACATGGTATTCTGCATCCTCAGAGATTTCCTTGGAGGTTTTAGATTTAGCATAAAAATTTTACTTATTCTCATGGCAGGAGGCTCCTCAAGATATCACTGTATTAGATTCTTCTGATGCACTTTAGGTAGACAGTTGCTCTTGCAGCCAGAGAAAGTAGTGCCTTAAGATTATGTATTGCCACACAAGCCTTTTTCTGTCTTTCTGAGAGAAAGAATATGCTATGTAAATACAGTAACAGACATGCAGCAGTGCTGGATAACTACACACTGTGCATCTACCTGCAGCTCTACCATCTATAAACCTAAATAAACAAAAATAGTTTGATTCAAGGGCTAGACAAAACACACCCCAGAAACATGCTGTTCTGCAACAGTGATAAACAATTAGCTCTTTCCATAGGATCCTGAGGAAGTTGAGTTCTCAGAAGAAAGTCTGGAAGGAAGAAAGGAGTATGTAAAATAGAGGTTCTGACAACTTCAGATCCCATTGCATTTCTAGTAAATGTCAAAACACTGATGTTAATATTCCAGGCAAATTATAGTCTCCCACTTTGTAATCCTGGTTTTTATAGTACAGAATTCAGTGAGTGTTCCAGACAACTGTATAAGATTGCTGTCTGGTTTAGAAGTGACACAGTTTCCTTAATGTCTTGAAGTCTGAAATGTTCTTGTCAAATTCAAAATCCTAGCAATTCTCTTTCATTATTTAGCATGGCTCCATGATGGGAAATATTTTAGTGTCCTCTTGTAGACACTGTCATACTTCCCAGATCAATAACCGGCTATAGGAACAAACTGGATTGGGAAATCATAGGGAAACGCTGCAGTACAGAAGCAGCTGCTCACTTTAGAGAAAAAGTTAAATGACAAGTCCACCCTGCTACCGGGGCTATGAAGTCAAGGGCTGACACTTCCATTGTCTCTCTAGATAGGGGTAGATAATGGGACCCACAGCAGCAGCAACATAGGTAAAAAAAATATATGACAGCAGAGTGTTCACCCTGCCTGGCTAGAACCAACAACTGTCTGTCTGCACTGAGCTGCGTATGCCTAAATTCTGAAGGATTACCCTCTTTTTTCTTTGTAGCCTGAGCCTGAAGTGAACAAATAACTTATGAATAATTAACACTCAAGCCTATTTAAATTTCAAAGGTAGTGGAAGTCTTCTTTAATTTTCTGGATTGGTACACACTGTTTTGATTCCAAAATGTTTGTTAAATCAGAAGAGGTGGGGCTTTTTCCCTGTACTTTTTGGAATGTGATCAAAGGCTAAGAAGATATTAGGATGAGGACATGTTTTTCAGAACCCAAGTTTTCACCGCTGCGGGTCAAATCATGCTCTTTTCCTAACAGAATCATAAGAATCCTATCTTTATGTTGCTACTGTTATGGCTCAAAACTGACTTAGGAATATAAAAAGAAATACTGATGGGTGTAACAGTATACTGTTAAATTCCTATCAGCCATTCCACATCATTAGAGCTTTCTAACCACACTGTTAAATTTTGCCAGTTTTTTGCACACTATTGTTTTCACTAGACGTATGCTTTACTGTTTTATAATGGTACTACATTTAAACATCGAAACATAGGGAGACAGGTAGATAAAAAGTGCAGATGGTGCTAAGAAAAATCTTTCAGCAGATCTTATGCCAGACAGTATTCTTGTATGTTTAATATTGCAGCCGTGTGCAGTAACTGTAGACCATCACACTGCACAGATGGAAGTGCAAGTTTGAGGGCTATTGAGCATGTGGATTTTCCCAGTGTGTCACAATTACAGAAACATCTGTGCTAAATAACGTCAAGCTGATCCACAGCAAAAATTGGCATTGTTCAATAACTCTCAATATCCATTTTTCCCCTGTGGTGAGAAGGCCTAGTGATTGCAAGTTGGACTATAGCATAAAACATTTAGCTTCATTATTTCAGGACCTATTTAGAGATTTCTCCCATTGTATATTACCTACAAAATCCATATGCTTTTCTTTACTTAGGTCTATAGAGCCTGAGTTTCAGATATGCCACATGCCTGCAGCTATCATTGACTACAATTAGAGGTGTGGATATGTAGGTTCTCTGAAAATCGAGTCCTGTGGGGATACTTTTAATTTATTTTGATTTGCACAGGGAAAGGAAACAATCTGGGTGGCATGATCATAAGAAACTGGAAGGGAAACAGGGGCACTTTGCCTGCAAGAACAAAGATTAAAAACTATGATCACATCTAATATTTCTACCATATCATAACAGCATAGAAAACATTCACCATTTTGTTTCTTTCTTCTGGTGGAGACAGGGAAGATAGTATTCCCCTGGAAAAATATTTTAAAAAACAGAAAACCTTCCCAAATGCCTTCAGTAATAATCCCACACTCATTAATATATTTAGACTACATTGCAGCTTAGGAAACTTAATTGTTACTCATCTATGACTTAGTTGGGACACTGTTTATCACCCTACATCCTACTGCAGTATTGAAACACAGAGATTTTTGTGGCTATATGTGCATTACTCAAATACAACATATTTCCAATTCTTCATGCACTGCCACAGAATCATTTTTCAATCCTTGTAGCCTTCATTTATTTCAGCTAGCAAAGCACTCCAATACAGTCACCAGATTTTGCTCACCCCCTCCCAGCATTAGGAAGAGTCATATATTTCTCAGCTGCCATACTGTGCACAATTTCTGCCTAATGCACATTTTTCCATGCATTGTCCAATGTCACTTGGGACATTCCAAGTGAAGAACAGTCTTCCTCGGAAATTGTGATCGTTCTGTAATGTAATAGACTCAGCAGTAAGATTCTTTCCCTTATATCTAGTTCGGATTTTATTTTGCTCAGTTCCACCCCAATGTCTTCCAAGAATACCATTATTTGTCTAAATATTTCCTTAAGTACTTTCATGTTCAGACTCCTGAAGCATTAGTGAACTAGTGACATGCATCTTGTCTGACATTTAGCCAGTTAGTTAGTTCTTTCATCTTTATAAACCAGGCTCCAATTTTCAATAATTACAGCTACCTGTTTTGAAATTCTCCCTAGTTAATCTCAGACTTCCTATGTACTGAGCTGCAGTTACTATAATATTCCAACTACCATCACATCTGAATTGCAGAGGAACTATAATCTTTTTGGTTTATGATATGTTTCCTCAGAGGGAACAGCCAAAATCATACTGGCTTTCTCTGCAGCTTTCTCTCTTTGCCAGCTCTTGCATAATTTTTTGCAGTTCAATATATATTATCCACCCCAGGATGGATGCATAGCTAGTTGATGTTGGAATATGTGTCTTCTTGTTTCCAAGACGTCAGGCTTTATACGTATATTGTACACCAAAAAAAACCCCAAACCACAACCCCACCCCCCCCCAAAAAAAAACCCCAAAAAACCAAACACCCACACCATATGAGAAAAAGAGATTGCAAGATTGAAAGAATTTCAGTCGTTTTTCTTCCTAACCACCCATTCATCCCTGGTGAACACCCACCTGAAATCATCCAACAGCCCCTCTCTCAGAGTTTCTCTCTGCCAACTCTTAACAACTGCCAAGCTGTCAAATGATGCTGCTTTTGTGTCCCCATAGCAACAAGCTTTCTGGCCTGAATGACAGTATTTCCATATTGTCAACTGGAAAATGTCCCAAATAACTCTAGGAGCACCTGGAGTTTTCTTGCAATGCAAATATCTTTTTCTTTTCCCCTCCCAAATCTTCATATATTAAAGGGAAGTTATTTATACTCATTCCAACGGATGGTATGATGACAGCTGAGCATTTGAAATTTGCTTTAAAATTCTGTAAATCTGTCCTTTCAGTGGATTTTATGTTCCTTTTGAAACAGCTGTGAATTTTAATGATATCTTTAAAATAAATTAAAAAAAAAAAAACAACAGTAAGTAACATATCAAGATCTTGATAACTGAACAGAGAAAATGTGTAATGTGTTATGTGACACACTCTTCATGCTTTTAAAGCGAAGGAAAAATATAAGAGAAATGCAAAAGAACTGATGAAAATGTTTTCCTAGAGGAGCAACAAATTTCTAACCTCTGTATATCTAATATGTGACTACTGTATGTTACTACTAATCTTCCAGAGTAACAGTGTTTGGATCATACAGACTGATTATGTCTATATTAAAAGGGGAGAAAAGTGTAAAATAAAAGCAAAATAAATCCCAACAGTCTCAGTGAATTGGCCAAAATTTACACCCTTAAAAATCTGACATTCATGACAGCCATCTCCAATTTTAACAGTATTTTTCATTTAGATTATTTAATGTCACTGAATGTTGAAGATGGCTTCCAGTCCACCTAAGGTCATAACTGAGTGAATAACTGGGTGATTTGGAAGCACGTGAAAACTACCTCTACCAATATCACTACAACATTCAGAAAACGTCACGCCAGGTTCACGTGCGGCTAAGAGAAAACAGAAGCTAGCTTATTGTCTTTTGGATAAGACTTAAGACTACCCAGTAATATTTCAGCAAATGGCGAAGTCAGCCCCAGCACCCATGCCAAGTGCACGTTGTGTGCCCAGTTCTATTACCCAGGTTACCAACATGTTTTCCACATGACACATTTTTTTTCTTCTGAGCTGGACAGTGTTATTACCGTATCCTTTTATATAGCTGCTATCTTCATATCAAGCTTTCAGTGAGTGACAGTTCACTGTATTAATCACATATTGCTAATTTTGTGGGCTTGAGACTGTTATGATGCTGAATTAGCAAATGTTTGCAATGTTCTTTAAGAGGCTTTACTGAATAAAGGATTGAATGTGCAAAATATATCAATGAAAATAACATAAATTCACAAACTAAAAGCTTATTCTTAAAATTCAGACCCTACATATGCAGTTTAACTATAGGCATATGATAAGGACAGAAGCAAAAATATTTGATGTAAGCAATGAACCATTTATGAAATAGCATATTTTTCATCTGAGAATAATGGAGGAAAGGATGAATAAAGTGTATTTCAAGAAAAGAGATCACCTTCCGTTCAAATATTAATTTAAAAATACAATAATATTATGAGGCAGTCACATAGACCCTAAATAATAAGCTGAAATACATTTCATTCATACATTATGTCCTAGCTGTTCTAGCTAATTATGCCTATATTACAGAGAATTATTTTACTGTAAGGGGAAAGGAGTTTTCTGAGGGGTGCAAAATCACTGGATCAGGGGACTCATGGGGTTCCAGAGATGAGACACTTCCTAGAGTCTTGTGTCTGTCTGGGTAAGTCCAAAATACAATTGGCAGCAAAGCACATGAGGTAGTTAGGTTATAAGTGCAAGTTCAGGGCAAAACTTCTCTGCATGATAGTGAAAGGGGAGAGCGCTGCAGGTACGGGACAAGCTGGCGGATTGGACAAGTTCTGGATGCTGTGCAGAGGAACACAGTGCTGGGAGGCATAACCTGAGGATGGCATGGGCTGTCCCCAGCCCTCACCAGCAAGTCTGCCCTCATCCTCACACAGGTCCACAGGAACAGACTGTGAATCGCCAAAGATTCCAACAGCCTGTCCCAATATATACAGCACAGAGGGCCAAAACCTATGTTTGCCACAGGAGGAATGAACATCAAATATTCTTCAGCATTAAACAAATATTCCATGGCATTCCCTGCAAAGATCTCATGCCTGGGCTTTGTTGTTACTGCTGCACAACTGTTCTTCTTTTCCGTACTCATCTTCATGTTTAGAATGCTATCTTTTTTAAATTCATGAAAGTAATTGCTTCAAACACCAGATGGGCTACTGCTGTACATAATGCTGTGATTTCTGACCTGTGTCCTTTAATATTCTCTTTTTCCTATACGATTGGGCTCAGATCAGCTCATCTACACGGCTTGCTGAGTAGTTGCTGCATTTAAGCTACACAAGGGTTACTATACTTAAGTATAGCAAATGAGTGCAGCAGAATCCCACCAAGGCAGCGTGTAGCCTGCGGGTACTAATGGTTCATCGGGAAGACCTTAAAGCCCATTTAATGTCACAGACTAAAGATCTTTATACCTCTTTCTGCCATTTTGCAATTCATTAGCAAATTGAAGTCAGAGAATGAAGGTTTTTTTCCTCGTGTAGCGAATTAAAAAATGTACAACCGGGTATCATGTGTTTCTTTATAACAATATGATTTATGCCTCATCTTTCATGCAAGCCAATAGTTCTATGATTTAGAGCCCGGATAGCTATAAGCCATCAGTACAAAGTAATCTGCTACACAAGTATTTATAGGATAAATCCCTTAAGTAAGGGTTCATGGCTATTCAGCCCAAACATCCTACATCTATCTACTTAATCTAGCTAATTTATCTCTCTATATATTTATAAAGCATCCAGGCACTGGTAGCAAGATGCCACCAGTTTAAATGTAATTTATTGACAAATTGGTTTTGTTGCTGTGGCCCTGACATACACAGTTCTGTCATTAAGGAAATGTGTGTTGTAAGAAAAGTTACCACTGTGTTGATATATTTTTTAAGATTTTATGTTCATTCACATTCTGACCCATCATAGTCTTTTTTATTTGTGCTAGTGTATTTATCTTTGCAAGCAATAGCTTGGCAGAGGCAGGTGGGGGGAAGAATAGTGCAACTAAAGATGTCTAGATCATTGCTTGAGCAGCAGTGTTTCTCCTATCACACAAGGTACCCCTTCAGATCATATACTTGTTAAAGGTGTCACTTAAGTAATCAAAAGGTTAATTTGGGAAAAAACAGTGCGGTCTCATTTCCTTCTTCCCTGTTATTCATAGTAACTGTAAAATGTTTCTAAATAGTGAATATTTTCCCTGGAACTATAATTCTCATTATTTGCCAGGAGTGATTATTCTCATTATGTAGCTGGGTTGATACAGGAACAGTTGAGAATGACGTTCATAGAAATACAATATCCACGTTTAAGCTCACACAAAAGAGAGCTGTTGTTTCAAGGGGACAATCCCTGCTGCTGTTCCTAATAGAGAAGGTCCTGCTGTGCTACTTTTGTTTCTGTTATGACGGGACAAGTTCTTGCCTGCAGGCGAGACTGAACTTCCAAAATGATCATGTTATTCTCGGTGTCTAGTGAGCAATGTGGAAAGCATGGGGTTTTGATTTGAGGATGCAGGAGAGCTATAAGGATTTAATGTCTGGAATGAATCACGCTGCTAGAGTTCAGTCTGCCACTGGTCAGTCATCCTTTCTGTGCTCACATATTGTTACAAATCATTCCATGCTGGTATATTAAAGGAATATTTCTGCATTTGTTGTGTCAATGAAAATTTCATAATGGCAGGAGTTTGTCTTGTTTTTATTGTTTCAGTAAACAGAATGTATGTGGAACTGTAGCAAATGAAATCTCAGCCAGACCGTAGAGCTTCAAACTCAAGCTGACACATTGTGGTGAAGTATATGCAGTACAAATGCCCTCCATTTTCTGCCAGAAACTAGGCCAGCTAACATTGCCCTCCTGAGCAGTGTGATTCCCAAGCAGTTTAATGCTGCCTCTTCCATGCTTCTCACCAAAAGCTTCAGAACAGCCAGTCCCTATAGTCTATCCCCCAGCTGTGCCTCATTTATTCCAGATTTTGAAGTAGAAAAGAAACTGATTGCTAAATAACACCATGTAGAAGATAAATGGAGATTTTTACTGTTTTATCTATGGGCGGTAATGGCACTTTTCCTAGGAGTAACAGTGTCGCTCCCAATGACACTTAATGGCTAAATCTGTGATATTATGCTAGAGAGACTCGTATCTTTGTAGATGGCTGCCATTGTTCTGGAGCACTTTTAAGATAACAGTGTAAAGGCATATCCTTGTTCAGACCTCTGCTATGAAGAAATCACAGTCCAGGCCCTTCATTGTCCAATGCATATAATCTAATTTTATACAAGATGTCTGTATTTGTCTCATTTTTCTGAGAAACTACAGATATTCAGATATTTTACATTTACGTACCTCTATTTTTGTTTAAATTATTCTTATTTTTCCTTTCACATACTGTGTATTAAAGAATGTATTCAGTCAACTGAAAAAATGCAATCAGGTATAACACGGAGCCCAGGCAAGCCAGGTTTTGATTACCTAAAATAATTTCCAATAAAACCCGAGGGAGAGTTGGGCATGGTGCTCTGTGAAACATGGAAGACCTAGGGTCAATTTGACACCCCCAACAAATCAAGAGTTGGTTAGAGCTCCTGCGATTCATGGTGGCAAATGACACTTGCCAAGAGAGTTATTCTAGGTGGAGCCATTAGGATAGAGCAATGCTGTAGGAAACTCATTGCTGTTGAGCATCCATTGTGCCAGCAGAACCAGTATTTTCTCACATAAAATTGGATTGTGTTATATAGGTCTGTATAGTTCTGGCAAGCTTCTTTTCCTATTTCCAGTGCAATGAAAATATGATGTCTTAGGACCGAGCGTGTCTCCCTTGTATAAGCATTTCTTCAAAATCAATGCCCATATTAGTCAGTACACATGGTAAGTTTCACTCAGATATGTGTGCACTTGGTGTATTTTTTTTAGCTGTGTCACCATGACCTTTCATAGATAGTTTTGGTGTTTCATGCTTCTTAATAAGCAAATAAAGCTGAAGCCAACCGGAGTATGATTGTTTTCATCTGATCTCTATTCTTGCTCCTGCACCTAACGATGCAACCTCTATTTCTTTCTGTTCTCTGGCTCATTCCTTTCTGAGCACACCTGACTCACATAAGGTTTAATAATTTACAGGTAGAGGGCCTAGTTTTCCAGGCTAGGGACATATTCCAATTTCTTTCCACAACTCTAATGAGACAGAGCAGTCAGAAGCTTATTGCTACCGCCACATAAAATCAGATTTATGGATGCTTTTTGTCAGGAAGTGGTGCAAGGCAGTTTGAGTGTTCCACTGAATTTCTCCATTCATCTCCCAGAGTAAAGTTTCCCCACCTGCTAATGGAAGAAGCACTATTGTGAGTTTTAAATGTTTTTTCCTAATTAGAGAAATTAGGTAAGATTGGCTTAATATGAAACACACCATGCTATTCTACTCAAAACTACTGCCCTTATATCCAGGGATTATGATTCCTAGAAGATTGCACCTGGAGAGAGAAATCTTTGCATGCTATAGTTCATAACAGGTTGATGCATTAAGGAGGGGAGGTGGGATGCTATGGAGTCAGTGATCCTTTAAATGATCTCCCGCTGCTAGCAGGACTCCCAAGAGTTCTCCACAGCTGGCAGAGGTTATTCTAAACTCTCTGAAATGACAGCAGTGCATACTGTGTACCCTGTCCTTTCCCAGCAAATAAGGAGATGCCCATTGACTTATGTTTGTTTGCTTTCTTCTGTTTCTGATGTGAATTATTCATTGCTTCTGTTTAAACAATCTGGTTTTTTGGACCATTTGAAGATACAGCATCAGCATTACAATTTCAGAAGATACAGCACAAAGGCAAAACCCACTTACATTATCTATGGTAGCAGCACATCTAGCTCTAGAAATGGCCGTATCTGAGATATTATATTCTGATCCAGATGGTGCTGTCAGACAGTGCAGAATGACAACTTTCAGATGATGCAGAAAGGGTAATGTGCCCAAGCAGGGAAGGAACTCTATCTCCACTTGTTTCATTTTTTTAACTACAGTTACAGATGGCACAGCAAGGATCATCTCAGGAGGAAAAGTAAGACTTCCTCATGGCTGATTTTAACTTAAAAGAATCTGTCAGAACATTTATAAATTAGGCAGGCAGGCCCTTTTTCCTAGTGACTGCCTGTGGCTCCCTCATAGTAGAAGGAATAGGGGATAATAAAAAGAATTGGGAATTTTTAATGATTTTTAATGATTTTTTAATCTTAAAATTTACAGAATACTATGAATTCCAATCTGACAACTTTTATAATTAAATATATATATTAAAATATGACGTTTTTTCCTTTCTCAAAAACTGGTTCCAATTTTCAGGTCAAAATATTTTTCAGTTTGAAATATAACTTGGGGTAGAAACAGTAAAATATTTCTAAGAAATCAAATTGAAACAGGCTGAAATTGTCAAAACAAAATTGTATCATTGATCCAAACTATCACACGTTACTTCAGAACTCAGAATTTTCTTTTCATGGACATTTCTTAAAGAATAACTTTTCATCATATTTCATTGTCAGCAATTTGCACTTATCTTGAAAATATTCATAAGTAAACAAAATATTTCTCACCCACTACTAATTCTAATATAGGGTTTACAGGGATCAGACCAATCATTCAAAATTCAGACTTTCCTACCCATATATCTCAGCATTATGTTCTGCATTCACTCCATCTAACATCATAACATTACTAGATGACCAGACTTATATAAAAAATGAGATACAATTTTTGTCTTCTCTTAAACTTAAAATAACTTTGCTCTTAACTACAGAAGCCACATGCCAAACTATTTTCTTTCATCCAAATTGATGAAAATTAGCCCATCAGTCCATAAAGTTTACACTAAGGCCATGTTTATGCAGCCAAGGAGTAACAACGCCCAGTGCATTTATTTTAATTGTGGCAACTAAATTCAAGGAAGATGAATTGCATTTCAGTGAATCAACACCTCTGCATGTAAAATTAAGCACTGAATTGATAAAGAGAGAAAAAAATGGTACAAAAATAAAACTCCTACTAATGCAACATGCTACTTCTTTTCCTGCACTCGAAGCATGGAAGTAAAAGTGGCTTAATTTTGCTGATCTCAGCCTACTGAAACCATGAAAAAATTAGCTGAGTGACAAATTTCCAATGACAAACAGGTGGAACTTTTATCTCCAAGGGGAAAAGATAAACAAGATATTATTTTGCAAATTTTGAACTAAAATACAGTCTTTAATCATTTAATGGAGGTGTGGAGGACATCCAGAAAAAGGAGAACGTTTTTACCTATTGCAAGCAACTCACCTCTTTCCCATGTTTCTCTTGGTTCGTATGGTAGATACGTTCTTTTGAAAAGGATGAAAATCTACTTTTGAGCAGAGTGGTTAGGAGGGAGGAACACGAATGGGAAACTTACCAAATGTATGGGTGTGGGGAAAATCAGCATGATCCAGAGTGATTAATGTAGAAGCAACAGTCAGGAATTCCAGAACAGTGATCACAAACCAACCTGATATTACCTGTCACCTTCCCATTTTGCAAAATTTAGCAAGGGACTTAAGATACTTGTCTTCCTAGAGGACCATTTATTAGGACTAACTGTTTCATGAAAACAGACTTTTTAAAATTACATAATATATAAAGGTATTCCATAGGATTTCCAAATGCTTTATCATTGGAAACCTTTTTACGCCTAAATTTACTCAGCCACACAAGTAAAAGTGTTTTATGGAACTCATGGTCTCTTCTCTTGAAGCATTATATTTTTGCAGAATTATAATGGATAGGAGTATCTTTCTGTTGCAGAGTGAAAACAAATTCATACACCTTCTTTGTACGATTTCATTCAAACACCTATCTACATTCATCTAGCTCTAGTAAAAATATGGCATCCACCAACTGCTAGTTTTTGCTTACTTGTTTGTTTTTTCCCCACTGGCTTTCCAAACGTTATAAGCAAAGCCAGCAAAAACAAATTTACTTTGGCATAACTACATCTCATAATGGTTGTGCTAGTGTAGCAAATGCCAATCTGTGAAAGAGACTTTTCAAAATACTAGCAGGCAAATTTGAGAAAATGAAGCCAATCCACATTTTTAACTGGTGAATAAAAATGTCTTTTGTTTTTTATTTGTTTTATCATGTTAACAAAATGTATAATTCATCATATGATCAAAACTAGACATGGCAACGGTTTTGAGACAACCATACCTGATGTGTTCTAGGTCTGACATATAATGATTTTTTTTTTTTTTTTTACATCCAGATGTACTGTATGGAGATAATTATCCTCCTGAAGGATGAAAGAATTAATCAGAAAAAACATGTAACATTTGCACCTGACATAGACTAGTTGGAGACAGCTGCAAAAAGACATCTTAATCAAGTCAGGATCAGTGATTTCTAGGCTTACTATTATATGCGGTTCTCAAAAGTAGGGATAAAAATCCAGCCTCTGAACTTCTTGCCCCTCATTGTTTTCTCTGAAATCCAAACAGGTTTCTTAAAAGCAGTTGCTGACTCCTGATACTGTTCTGCTAGCAGATGAATGCAGACAACTAGTGACGTGCCCTCTTCCGGTTTAGCTGTGAGTTAGTGAATCTTCAAGAGCTTTTTCAAATCTAATCTGTAGGTTTGGAACCCAACATACATAACCCCCATGAAGCTGAGGTAGTTTCAAAGACTGCATCCCTGGAAAGCAGTCTACATTGAGATATACATTTTGCACTTGGTATTAGAGCATTGTAGGGA
>NW_010246919.1:21310-29627 GCF_000690775.1 Eurypyga helias
CAAGTGGAAACACTGTCTAGTAGGAAATAGTTTCAAAGTTCTGTAAATTATTTCCTTCCAGGCATTTTCTCTTAATAGCTTGTTCTTTTTTCTGTCTTTTTTTTTTTTCCCCTGCCTTGGGGTTTTGGAGGTTTTTTCACCTTTTGGTAGAAATAGTTGGTTCACACACTATATGGGATGTGTTTTTCATTCAATCTTTTGATATCACATCAGTTTCTGCTTCCTCAACATCACTGTGTCATTTGAAACCTGAAGTGTCAAATGTAGAAACAATCCTCTGTTTTTAAGCACTTCTTCCAGGTTCTGATCTTTCTATAAAGACTCAGGTTCCTCTTCAATAAAGTTAGTCTTCAGCTACATAACCCTGTCTGTGACTTCACGTCACAGCATTTTCACCCAGACTGGGTTGCCCCAAAAGATCTCAACAGATCAGAGTTCCCCAGCACTCATATTAGTGAAGCTTTATGAAGTTGTCTCTCTGAGGGTCACTAAGTTTACCCAGACCAAAGTTTATGTTCACAGTTTACGAGAGTAGGAGTGACATTGCCACTGACAAGTACCAGCAACATTATTAGCTTGAATAGACATGCTGTCCAATCCAATTTTAGGCTCTGCAGACCTGCCCATAACTGCAGTTCATGAAAGGTCAGTTCTGTCATTTGTGATCACCACACAAAAAAAACAGATTAGTGGCTCTGTTCCCATTTTGCTGAGTAGTGTGGCTTAATCCACTTACTCTTGCCCCTGCAGTGCTAGGGCAATCTTCATTAGAGTCTCCCAGAAAGCTAGGATAGATAGATAGGTTATATGTGAGTTGTGCCTCCTCCCCTGACTTGCACAGTCACCTTCTCCCTAAGGTCATATTTGAAGAGCAAGGAGAGAAACTGACCTGAGCCCAGAAGCACTAGTGATATATTTCATCATTCCTGTTTGGTATGGTCTAAATCTACACAGAAGAAGAATCATAGAAACATAGAATTGCAGAATCATAGAACCATCAAATAGTTTGGGTTGGAAACGACCCTTAAAGGTCACCTAGTTTCAACACCCTTGCAGTGAGCAGGGACATCTTCAACTAGATCAGGTTGCTCAGAGTCCCACCCAACCTGATCTTGAATGTTTCCAGGGATGGGACATCTATCACCTCACCTGTTCCAGTGTCTCACCAACCTCATCATAAAAATTTTTTTCCTCATCTTGTCTAAATCTACCCTCTTTTAGTTTAAAACCATTACCTTTGTCCTATTGCAACAGGCTAAAAGAGTTAGTCTGCTAAAGAGTCTTTTCCCGTCTTTCTTGTTACCCCCTTTCTGGTAGTCAAAGGCTGCTATAAGGTCCCCCCAGAGCCTTCTCTTCTCGAGGCTGAACAAGCCCAATTCTCTCAGCATTTCGTCATAGGAGAGGTGCTCCAGCCCTCTGATCATCTTTGTAGCCTCCTCTGGACTTTCTTCAACAGGTCCATTGCTTATGTCAGTTTTCAATGAGCAAAAATCACTCTCATTTTGCATTATGTCCTGTGGCCACAGAAGCTGTGGTTCAGTTTCTTATTATCTTGCTGGACCTCTTGGGAACTTCCCTTGGCTTCTTGAAGCCCTTACTATCACTGGGTCAAATCCAGGCTTGAAGAGACATCCTTGGGCAAACATGCCACTCCACATTTAATTTTTCTGTCTCAGGGCACTTGTTTTTGCTCAAGAAAGTCTTCTTAATTGAACCATGCCTACTGTGAGGTCCTAGTTAGGGTTAGCACTCTAAATTGCACTTATCAGAGTAGATGCAAGTAATTGTAGAAACATAAATTCCCTCTCAGCTCCTCAGTCCGAACTATTTTCTCAGACACCTGCACATTTCTCTAAAAGTTCTTACTGCTGCCTAATTTGCACTTTCTGACTTCAACCTGTAGGCAGAGAGTGTATGACTGTGCTTATGTGACATCTGGCATTGGTGTGGACTGTCCCTCTGCATCTTTTTCTTTGATTTTATCACCTAAAACTCTGCTGTTATTTTATCTCCTTCCTGTATTTTGTATTCCTTTCTGATCCATTTATTTTATTACAAATAGTTTACTTCCCTATTTGGATTGCCTAGTAAAGATAGGAAGAAGGTAGGCCATTTTCGTGTCCAGCTTCCAGGAGGTGAGTCAGTGTGGAAGAGAACTCCAACCTTCCTCGCAGCTAATTGTCTTTAAGGGTTCCCAACAAACTTTTAGGAGCCTTCAATAGCAGTCAGCCACCAGATCAGCTTAGCAGTGTATAAAGGTGAACCCTGAGCATCTCTTGTTCCAACACCTGGGAAGGGTATATCTGTGACCTCAGGATTTTCTCCTGACTTTTTTGTCTTTGAGCCCTTGGCTGGTATGTAGCTATGCGGCTTTCATATGATCACAAGCAATGGTGTCTTTCACTTGTGACCCTGCAACGCCTCAGCATGAAGAAGGGCTGTCTGTGTCTGCCCCTTATGAGTAATGCTGTGTCTGCAGAAAGCTGAGGCTTAACAACTTATTCTGCCATGCTTGCAGAGCCTCGCTGTGAATATGAACACGTAGCATGTTTCAGACCACAATGCACGGGGATGTGCATCCTGCTTATTGAAGTGAAAATCCTTCCAAAGTTTATAAAAGACAGAGCAAGAAACAGGAACAGTTGAGCCGAAGTCTATATATAATGGATCTAAGAGATATCCTTCTGTCATGCTGAGACTTGATTACAGCCTAAGTGCTGTCAGAAGGGCCATATGTTCCATTCACAGCGTGGCTTAGCCCTTTGCGGGCTCAGCGGGGGTGGGCCGTGGCTTGGCAATTTGTCCAAGGAACGTCATGAATTGACTAGGATAAAGAGATTAGGGCCCTGATCCTCCTGTACCTTCCACCTTGTGCACTGACTTTCTGTGAGCAGAGTGGATGTGAATTGATACTGCTTGGTCTTGATAGCGGTTTAACACCACTTTGGGCTCATTTTGAAAAGGTGAAAATGACTGTAGAAGCAGCAGATAATCATTGACCTTAATTCCTGCCTTGTATTTCCTTTGTGCTTGTGTGTTTCTTCAATGACTTGACTGTTTCTAACAGCTACATTTGAATCAAAAATGGAGGGGAGAAGAACAAAGGTGGTAGCCTCTACTGCGTTCCTTCACAGCCTTCAAACCCCAGACACCTGATCCTTGCCTGGTCATTAGAATCAAGAAGTGACAGGAACAGCTAGTGGTTGCTTACGAACAAAATAGGATTAATGAAACAACTCACAACAGAAAATGTGGGCTACAAAATTAATATGATCTCCCTCTGCTGGTCTCCTAACCTTATTTACTACTTGTTTACTACTCTTTCATCCCACTCTCAGTCTCCCTCTGTAATGATGTTCTCTTCAATGCCTTCAAAAATGGCTTGTAGGCTCATATGTCAGTGGTGCAGCAATATTTCATGCACGACTTCTGGAATGGGGATCATGCCCAGATCTCCACTAATTTTCATGCAAATCAGTGACTCTGTTTAGAAAGGTCAGAACTGCCAAATGGTAACAAAAACACAACAGCAGGCGAGCTTAGTGGTGTTAAGGGCTTGCTCATGATTTTTTTTTTTTCCATCGAGCCCTGTAGAAAATAACCCTGTCTCTGTCACAAAGAGCACACATTATAAGTTTAAACATGACTTTTATGAGTCAGATGAGAAGTGTCTAATGTACTAATGTACCTGCATCTAAAAGGTGGTGTGTGTGTGTGTCTGTGTCTGTGTGTCTGTGTGTGTGGTGTGCACGTAAAACCTCAAGCTCCCCTTGATTTTTGCTCTCCAAGCAAGTGATCATAAGCATGGTCCCCTGAATCACAGGTATGAATCAGAGTCTCACAGATTTTTTGTAGTATTTTGCACCACACTGATTTCTTCAAAAGGGCTCTGCAATTAATGCAGAAAGGACAAAAGGAAGAAAGTTGATATGACATTGGAACATTAAGCACCATCGATAATAAAGGTCCAACTTAGTGCTAGCAGGTATAAAATTCTGTCTTTTGTCATGAGGAGACATTCAGTCGGTGATTTCTTTTACACTGAAAAAGTTTGTTATTACAGCTTTACTGGAGTTTTCTGAATATTTTTCGTGGTTTAGGGAAGGAAAAATACCAAATAAATTCTCTTTTTTTTTTGACCCAAAATGAAATACGTAATTCAGCTTTTCAGGTTTTTAACATTAAGGTAATGTCAGCAATATTAACAACAAATAAAAAAAAAAAAAAATCATCACTTAAGATATTTTTAATGTTTACCTTTAAAAAAACCCACCTCAGTGGGTTTTGGCTGAAATGACCTCATTTTGTTTCCTGAAGTAATTTTCAATTAATAGGATGCTTAAATGCAGTAGCTGTCCATAGAAAGTTGCCGGTTTATATGAACCAGAGAAAAAGAGCAGCATGAAGAAAAGTTTCTTTTGTGAAGTGATTGGGATAGTCTGGAGATGACTGATTATAGCCCATGCTCCATATGGTCTGAAGAAACTGAGGATTTAACATTCTATTCTGACTAGGCAAAGACACAGGGCTGATGATAACTTTCTGCTTTCTAGACCCTTACCTTAATCTGTTTGGTTTTCTTTTCTGTCTAAAAGTACTCTAAAACACTTGGTTTAGTCCAACTTTGTAGTTACAAAGTACCTGCAAAGAAAAATCCAGAAGCCTCAGGAGGCACCTGTAAAGTGGGAGAGGGAGCCATGGGTTCAGAAGAGGTGCTAAGCTTCTCATGTTTTGCATGGTGGGATGGCAAAGGTCTGCATCCTGGAAAATCAACTTTGGGATATGGTTCATTCTACTGGATTTTGTGATGTCAGGACTGGAACTTCAGTGACAAGCAGAATGAAAAAAACCTTTGCAGTGTGCCATGCCTTGGATGGTTTGACTTTTTAGCTGCTCAAAACCACTCTGAAGGATAAATTAAATGGCAAAAAATTGATATCCTTTCCAATGCATATACTTAGACTGGACTTCCATACTTTTTCAGCCACAGAAATCTCTGTGTGTTGTGTGCAGCAAGAAACAAAAACCTCTGACAGCAGGTTTGCTAACAATTCACAAACAGAAGGGAAATTCATCACATACAAGCCTACGTATTCTTAATTTGTTCAGCTCTAACATTAACTGTTTGAACACTCTCCACCGACTGTTTTCTTATATACAATGCCAGTTCAGCTGCTCCTTTCTACTCCTCATGGGACCTCTGCAGTATATTTGGAATAAATTGACCTTTGATTTCCTCCATTGCTGCCCCCTACTAGTATGCTTTGCTGATTTTCAAAGTTGGTCTGGGAAGGAAACACTTTGGACTCTGATTTCATTTTTATTTAGTGTGCAGAAATTACAAATAAGCTACACCAGTGCCCCTCTGCCTTGGAAAAGAGCAAGGTGCAACAACCATTGAGCCTTTTATAAAGTTGCATTACTGTCCTGGTTTCAGCTGGGATAGAGTTAATTTTCCTCCTAGTAGCTGGTTGGTTAATTTTCCTCCTAGTAACTGGTTGGTTTGGCTTTAGCATGAGAATAAGGTGGTAACACCTTGATGTTTTGACTGTTGCTAAACAGTGCTTGTACTAAGTCAAGGACTTTTCAGATTCCCATGATCTGCTATCGAGGAGGTGTACAGGAAACTGGAACGAAGCACAGGAGGGACAGATGACCCAAACTGGCCAAAGGGACATTTCATACCATATAACATCATGCTCAGTACATAAACTAGGGGGAGTTGGCTGGGGGGCAGTGAGCGCTACTCAGCTGGGCATTGTTTGGCACGTGGTGAGCAGTTGCATCACGTATTTTCCCATCTATTTTTTCTCTTTCTTTTTGTTGTTTTCCTATCCATTACAATTTTTATTTCTATTATCTTCCTTTCCTTTTCTTTCATTTCCTTCTTCATGACAGAAGTTTGTATAGAGCCCACTATCATTGTATGCTAACTCCTTGGCAGTAATGACCTGAAAAGATGGAGAGGAACCAACGGTGGATGAATTGGCTAGCCAACTCCTTGAATATAGGAAGAAAATATGTCTTAATCCCTTGTCTCAGATGTGGAGAAACTGTCCTGGGAGATCCAGCAATTTGAAGAGGATAGGTCCTACTCCCCACCTGTATGGACCGGTATTGCAGCTATTGGGAATAAACACCCTGCTCAAGAGACGATATAGTGGGTACACACCACAAGACACCCTATGGTTTTGCCTACATGACCACAGAGAGAACATGAGGAAGTGGGATGAAAAATCCACCTCCAGTGTAGAGGCACGGGTACATGAATTGCAAGGAAAAATTTTTATTCAAAGGGATTCTTCCAGGAAAGTTGCTGCTCCAGTTGTCAGTGGGCAATCCCCCAGATTAGAAGGGCTGACCTTGCTTCTGATTCTAATGAAGGAACTCCTGACTCATATTCACAAAAAGTGAGGAACAAACACTATGACCAGGACTAGAGGGGGCCTGCCTTCAGCCATATAGAAGAAAGGGACAACCGCGTTTACTGGACTGTGTAGATTTGATGGCCTGACACATCAGAACCACAGGAGTATAAGGGTCTAGTGGACATGGGTGTACAGTGTACTCTAATGAGATCAAGCTGTATTTCTGGAGTGACAGGGCAATCCAAACAGCTAAGTGTATTGGAAGCTGAAGTGAGCTTAACTGGAAATGAATGGTAGAAACACCTTGTTGTGACTGGCTCGGAGGCTCCATGCATTTTTGGGGTAGGCTACCTCAGGAGGGGATGTTTCAAGGACCCAAAAGTGTGCTGGTGGGCTTTAGGTATAGTGCTGTAGTGATGGAGGAAATTGAACAGCTGTCCACCTTGCCTTCAAATGCGGCCCTGAGCAATGACAAGCCTTTGATCAAATTAAACAGGAGATAGTTCATGCAGCTCTTGGGAATCTACAGTCAGGACAAGATGTAAAGAATGTGCTCTATACCACAGTCAGGGAGAATTGGAGTCTCTGGCAGAAAGCACCAGAGGAGACCCAAGGTCAATCCCTAGGGTTTTGGAGTTAGGGATGAAGAGGATCTGAGTCCTGCTGTACTCCAACCAAAAAAGAGATATTGGCAGCATATGAAGAGGTTTGAGCTGCTTCAGAAGTGGTTTGTACTGAAGCACAGCTGCTCCTGGCACCCCGCCTGCTGGTGCTGGGCTGGATGTTAAGAGAAAGGTCCTGTCTATACATCGTGCAACTGAGGCTATGTGGAGTAAGTGGGTTGCACTGCTCACACAACAGGCTCAAACAGGAAGCCCCAGTCACCCAGAAGTTTTGGAAGTGATCATGGCCTGGACAAAAGGCAAAGATTTTGGAATGTCACCAGAGGAAGAGGTGATGTGTGCTGAAGAGGTCCCATTCTACAATAAGCTACCAGAAAAAGAGAAGCAATGTGCCCTGTTCACGGGTGGGTCCAGAAGTTTCAATCCTTCACCATTCAAACCTATTAGACATGTGTTCAAATGCATTCTTTCCCCATTCCTAACACAGTAGGGTACAAGGTGAGACAGATCAGGTTCAGAAGAGAGGTATTACCACTGCATTCTTAAATTAGAGTGAAATTGGTTTGGTTGATTCTGTCATTTGCTCCCATGGAGAAAGATGTCCTCAGTAAATGTTTTTTATTCAAGTGCTTCCAGTGAAACTCCCAGGTACTGGAAGTGGGACTTAAAAGAAGCCTAACTTCTTTGTTAAAGTTTAATAAAGATACACATTTAAATGGAATTCAGAAAGATAAATAGGAAAGTAGTATCAGAATTTGGGACCCACACATGTATATCTTAATAGCTATTAATCTATTACTAATCTATAAATCTATTATGAAGGGCATAGAAAATTGCCTTTCATCTGTTCTTTTCCTATTCCTAAAATAGATCTCACTCAATAACCTTCCTGCTCTTGGATAAGGGGTTCAATATGCAGTGCTATCTTTTCTCTTGTCAGACATGAGGTTATTACTGAATAATGATGATAATTAAAAGTACTCTAACTGATGTGACTAATAAAATAAATTCACATCAGTGGTGAAGGACAAATGTCAACACATTGGCTTTGGTTTGGATAAGCAGCCAAAAGATTGATTATCCAAATATTATCCAAAGCTGCATGCTAAAATGGGTGCAGCAAAAATTCTGATGAACATCTTATAACAGCTGCTTCGTGGTAAGTTCCTTCCTGCAGCTGGGAAAAGAATTGTTGTAGTTCATTATAGAAGGCAATATAACCACTGATCAAAACAGTCTGATATATGATGCTTTCCCAGCACTTCTTAGAACCATAAACATGGATACTGACACCTTTGGGCCTTGATGGATAGTTTTCAAGGGGGG
>NW_010246920.1:0-4279 GCF_000690775.1 Eurypyga helias
TCTCTGAGTGTGGCCATCCAGCCATATGAATTTCATGTATTGTATTATGATGGAAGAGAAGCAGTTTCACAAACTTCAAAACAATTATGAGCACAACTAAGTAAAAAGAAGTGCAGACAATAATGTGAATGTTGGTTCTGGAACACTGCATCTTTTTTGGGGGGATTCATGAACACAGAAATCTTTTAACTGTCTGGAAAGACTTTGGAGAAGAGCTATGTACCTGCTGAAAATACAGAAAAACAGTCTCTACAATGACATATTCTTGGAGCTCTGTTCATTAAATTTATCAGAGTTGTATATAAAATACTTGTGGATAAGAAATGGAAGAAGGAAAGTTATAATGAGAGCCAGTGACTGGAAAAAAAATAAGAAACATTAGATAAGCAATAAGGAAAATAAGAGCTGCTTTTCACAGCAATTAGGATAATTAGCCATTGAAAAATCTACAATGAATGTTAGTGGGATCACCCTTAGTGGCAATTTTTAACCTTTGTTTGGAAATTTTCCTGAAGGATATGTTGTACTTGAAATGGAAAATAATCTGAGAAATTAACCATTATATGTTTTACAGAAGAAATCAGTCTCGACAGATGACAATTGCCTTTTGTGTCTTTATTATCTGTGAAGCTATAAAAATGGTTATGATACAAATATCTGTTAATCACTGGGTTTTTTTTAATCGAAGCTCAAGACACACACATTAAAGTGTCTTTAAAAGTCAGTTTCAAAAGCACAAACTGCAGCAAGATTTCTAGTATATTAGAAATCACTGTTGCTCAGTCTGTAGAACACATATAATGGTAACTTCTACAAGGTAACCGCTATTTTCATTACATAACCTGTAGGACAAGATGCTGAATTTGATAGGTGATTCCACTGATCCAGAATTTCAAACCCAATGTTCCTGGATACTTTTACTTGTTTAGCTTATTAAAATGGTAACTTAACTCCCATGTAAAAAGAAACTCAGCCAATGTCCTCAGTGCAAAAATGAAATTCTTTGGTGCACCTTTAAAGACGATCAATGGTGCAACACTGTGCAGGTAACATCAAAGGAGATTTTGAAGCACTAGATGGGTTTTATTTACTTTCTTTTTCTTGTTTGCACAGAAAAAATTGTCATCCATTCTCAGTTCTGGATCAGTAGATGAGCTATGCATGACAAGAAAAAATATCTTGACTCACCTTTTCTTTCTTTTTTCTTAAAATATAACAGTATACCCTGGAGTAGCATTATAATGAGACATGTTATACTTAAAGGAATCATGTATCATCTCCTACCTGTAAGTCTCAGGAGTATAAAAAAATATTTCTCATGGCTGCTACTTACCAGGTACAGTTCTAGAAGGAATTTCTCTATTCTTTCTCTATTTCTCCAAAAGATTTGACAATGATAACTTACAATTTTCAAAAAAAAAGTTCAAAAACCTTTCTGTGATTTTCTCCATGATTGATTCCAACTATGGCAAAGTGTCACATATAGCACACCAGAATCATGCACTGGTTTTTTTCCTACTACCAGAGCAAACTGCCATGGTTTAACTCTGGCTAGAAAAATACCAAAAAGCCACTCTCGCAAATACCCCCTCCCCTCCTCCAGCAGAGGGGGAGAATCAGAAGAAAAAGAAATGAGGGAGCTCATAAAATCGAGATGAGAACTATTTACTAATTAAATCTAATTTACTATATGCAACTACTACTATTAATAAATAATTAAAATAATAGAAAATAAAACATATAATGCAATATGATACAATTATGATACAGTTTCTCACGACCCACTTACCAATGCACAACCAGGTGCTGAGTAGTAAGAGTCAGAGCCAGACAGTCCATGAGCTGCAGCCTGAGAGCAATCACAGCCTGAGAGCCACAGCCCGAGACCTATTGCAGCAGATTTTGAGCAAACCGTATCAGCGATAGCACAACCAGGAAAACTAAATAAACCCACCAACTCCCTCACAAATGAGCTAGCACAGGAGTTAGCAAAGCAGCTAATGCAGGAGTCAGGGAGAGTGTTAGCAAGGCTATGGGAGTAAACAAGCAAGAGAGAAAGACTAATGGTTCCAGGACCCCCTCCGCATCTATACCCTGAGCATCATGTACTATGAAATGAAATATCCCTTTGGTCAGTTTGGGTCAGCTGCCTCAACTGTGTCTCCAGCACTGCCTGCAGTGAGACAGCGAGAGCTGGGAACCCAGCTGCAGGATCAGAAGCGGAGAAAGACCTTGAATCTGGTGCAGGCATTGCCCAGTGCCAGCTAAAACTTATCAGTGTTGCTCTCTGCATCCAGGAACACAGCTTCCTAGAAACCAAGGTAAAGAGTTAACTCTTTCCTGACTGAATCCAGCACACAGACATAAAGAGATTATCCTTTGTTGTTCCTAAAATATCACTAATTTTAGTGGTCTCATCAAATTATCTTTGTCTGTAAGAGAGGGCTTGAAATAAACACTGCAATACATACAACTCACTAACCCTCTGTCATGCTTTAGGCCCAGCTAGCAACAAAAGACCATGGGGCCACTTGCTCGCTCCTCCCCTCAGAGGGATGTGGAGGAAAAAATATAAGAAAAGGTCAAGACAAGGACAGGGAGGGATCACTCACTTATGATGATCATGGGCAAAACAGACTTGACTTGGGTAGAAAATTCAGTTTAATTAGACACCAATCAAATCAGAGTAGGACAATGAGAGACAAAAGCAGATCTTTAAAACATTCCCCCCACCCCTCCCTTCTTCCCAGCATCAGCTTTTCTCCCAATTTCTCTACCTCCTCCCCCTGGGTGATACAGGAGGAATGGGGTTGTGGTAAGTTCATCACATCTTGTTTCCTTCCCATGGGCTGCAGTTTTTTTTTCATTAATCACTCCAGTATGGGTCCTTTCCACAGGTATGTGGTCTTTCATGAACAGGCTAGCCAGTGTGGGCTTCCCACAGAGTCATGGTCTTCTTCAGGTGCAGCCACCTGCTCCAGTGTGGGGTCCTCCCCAGGCTACAGGTGGGTCTCTGCTCCCCTGTGACCCTCCATGGCTGCAGGGGCACAGCCTGCCCTCTCACCACAGACTGCCAGTGGTGCCTCTGCTCCAGACTCCCCACATTTCTGCACTGACCCAGGTGTCTGTCGTTGTGTCTCTCATATGCCACTCCTCTCTTCTTCTGCTCCTCTCTCCCCTGCTGTTTCAGCTCCAGGTCTCTTTGTTTTCCCCTGTATTAATATATATTAACCACATATTATTAATTAACATATATTAATCACAGAGTTACTAATTGGCTTGGCCATGGACAGAGGTGGGTCTGACATTGAGCTGGGTGACCTAGCAGCTTCTCATAGGACACATCCCTGTGATCCCTCTCCCACTACCAAAAAAACCCACCACACAAACCCAACACAACATCATATACTGTTGTCTGAAAGCCTCCATGATTTGTTTCAGAACCCTAATAAATAGGGGAGATTAGTGAATTTTATCTTAGTGTTTATTTACTGTGAACACTAAGTGCTATTAATATATATCATCAATTCAAAAGTTCAGTCTTTTGAGCAAACAAGCTACTATGAACTTCAGCATTTTTCTGTGTTGACAGCAGTGACCTTTATCAAACAAAGCAACTTGATTAAAATTAAAATTAAATATTTGGGATGTTAAACTCAGAGCAAAGAGAGCCTGACTTACCAACAACGAAGCACTTTTGATTTCAGGTCTTTGTTGGCGGTGATCATTTTGTGCTGTTAATAAATGTAAGGTCTGAGCGAACAGAAAGGACTGCTTACTGGAGCAGGGAAGACACATGGCTCTTCCCAGCGCTGGCAAACAACCACTGGGTCAGATAAGGGAGCAAATAACCTGTGTCAAGGTCTATATCCTTCCCTTCACAGTAGCACAATGTGTGGCATCGTGTTGCCTGGATCTTTACCATGGCTGTAAAATGATGTGTGTCACTCACCGACCTGTCCCCATTGCTCTGCTTGCCCACTGTCAAGGTTAGCCTATGCTAATAATAATTAATCCTCTTCCTATGCTTCTTGCATGCTCACACCAGACCGTCTAGCTTCTGTCACTCAGCCCCTGCCCTATTTGACTACTCCACACTGGGACCATGGAGTGTCCTGAGGGAAAGACAGGTGGAAGATCATGAAGTTCAACAAGGCCAAGTACAATGTCCTGCAATCCCAAACACGAGTACAGGCTGGGTGGAGAATGGATAGAGGGCAGCCCTGAGGAAAAGGTCTTGGTGGTAATGGTGGATGCCAGCAGGTTGAGGGAGGTGATC
>NW_010246921.1:0-378 GCF_000690775.1 Eurypyga helias
GGGCTGGGGGCGCCTCGGGTCCTGCTGTATGCACGCCTGGGCGGGAGGGCAGGGGGCCGCGGGGGTGCTGCCTAGCAGATACACTCCTTTGGAGGCGAGGTATAGGTCCCCGGTCCCGTCCCTTCCCAATGTGGGCTCCTGGGTGCTTTGGGGGGTTTGCCCTTCGAAGAAAGGGGGTCAGGGGTGTGGGTCGCCGGGGCGTCCTTCCTCCATGTCTACTCCCTCTGGCCCGCGTGTGTGTGGGCCCTCAAGGTGGGTGGGTTGCAGGCTGCTGCAGAGCAGGGGCTGGAAGAGGCTTAGGTTGGAGCTGGCCCTTGGGGCTGGAGCAATGCCTCTCTGCCACCCCTACCCCCGCAGCAAGGGGAGGAGCGCAGCTCA
>NW_010246921.1:396-4907 GCF_000690775.1 Eurypyga helias
GCTCTTGGCCGGGTCACTTACTGGATGGGATGTGGCCCTGGTTTCGAGGGAGTTAAAACAGCTGAGAAGTGATTAAAAATGAAACTGAACTTTGCTCGACTGGGAGGAGGCAAAAACGCTGGTAGCGTGTGCAGAGGAGATAATCTAGTTAAAGATTAGCCCCAGTTCCTCTTTGTGTCCTGCTTTGCCCAGCATGACTATACGCAAATAATCCCAAGTGTCCAAAGATTAGTTAGCTCAGGAGTTTAAACTCCCTATACCCCTGGCTTGGGTGGAAGGGGGTTTCTGGAGGATGAATTATTTCAAAGACTATGCTTGGCTTATACTTACTCTATTGTATTTTGCCCACTTCTGGTGAGTCCTTGTTGAACCTCAGTGCCTGGACTTGGGTGCCCTTGGTGCAGAGTCCTGGGAATGGATTGGAAATGGGAGCTGATCATTTTGACCTGGTTTTCTGAAGCTTGGAAAGGAGTGGTTTTGGGGCTAGCCTGGGCCAGCTGGGTGGTGAGGCCGAGCTCCTGGCCTCTGGCTCATGCTGGGACTGCTTTCAGCATGCCACATCGCACCTGATTATCAGATCAGGATGGTGTCTGGCATGGAAGGGTAGTGTCTGTATTTCGTCCTGAGACAGCATGTGGCAAAACACCTTCCTCTTGCAGAAGGATCTTCCACTTTTTTTTTTTTGGTAATGTGAAGACCTTCAGTTTCTTCTCTTGTCTTTTAGCTGTGTGCTGTCTGTGGGTGGGTTCAGTTACCCTGACAAATTCATGGATGTGCTAGTTAAATAAGCCATACTTGGGAGGAGTGTTCAGACCAGTGTAAGCTGGTGTTGGTATCTGAGGCTGGATGTGTGCAGAAAAGGAACTGGCTTCTGGAAGGCTTCCTGTTTGAGCAACAACAAGCAATGCCTTTCAGTTCATAAAGGCTTGTATGTTGGCTTATTCATGAGGGGGCACTGCAGGTCAAACTGGGGAATTCTGTGGTTCCAGTCATTAAAACCACATTAATAAAACTGTAGTGCATCTGCTTGGTTGTAGGTGACTGTCCTTAGTTGTGGTTCAAGGCACAGGACTCGCTCCAGGCTGCAAACAGACTTCTATGCTGTCATTCTGACGTGGTGAGGCTTTACAGTCCCAAGTGAGATAAGGGAGTGTGACGTGCACAGAGACAGCAGCTGTGCCTGAGGTGGGGAGAAAGGAACTAGAAATGTGTTATGGGCTGGTGTGGTGTGGTTTGGGGGGTTTTTCCTTTTTTTTTTTTTTTTTTTTTTGTCTGGTCTAGGTGAGTGGCAGAGCCCTCTGAACAAGCAGGCAGGTACTTGCTTTCTCTCACTGACACTTGGAAGTGACTTTACAGCTTTTAGACCTAGAGTGTGAGGGCTACATCTTCTTGCTAATGACCCTGTGGGGTATTCGGTGTTGTGTGTGTGCCTACCTCTAAACCAGCATCTCTTGCAGGAATGATCGGAAGCTTCCAGAAAGAGGAAGATCTGCAGTCAGTGTGTGAAGTGGCTGCCCATGTGTTCAGTGATGGAGTAACAAACTGGGGTCGAGTCGTGACTCTCATCTCATTTGGTGCCTTTGTTGCAAAACACCTGAAAAGCATAAACCAGGAGAAGTGCATCAACTCGCTGGCAGGGATCATCACAGATGCACTCGTCTCATCTAAGCGCGAGTGGCTGATGAGCCAGGGAGGCTGGGTGAGTCACTGCTTGTCCTGAACACTGTGAGCTTTTCGGAACAATTAAATAATTTCCTATTTCTGTGACCTGCTCGCTGACAACCATGTGTGTCAGCAAAGCACAGAGATGACTCACAGCTCCACTTAAAACCACAGTCTGAAACATCTAGCTGGGGTTCTGGTGTTCCAGGAGCTCCTTAAAATGATCTGCCTGAAGCAGTCTTGACTTAAAAATGTTCACCCACCCAGTGCAGAAGGGGTAGCTTTCCCAAAGCGGGGTCAGTCCTGGGTGTGCTGAGCTTGCTTGAAGCTGGTCCACAGGTGCTGTGGTGCTGTCTCACGATTGCCGTTTCTACGGGGTGGGATGGGGCTGTAATGAGTCTTGGAGAGTGCATGTGCTGGATGTGCTGAGTAGGCTGTAGCCCAGCCTGCTCTGCCAGGGAAAAAGGTTTTCCATGCCTTCCTGCCAAAGGAGGGTGGCTGGCAGGGAAGTGACTTTCCCTTCTTTCTTCTAGGAGGGCTTTGTCGACTTCTTTCGAGTTGAGGACTTAGAAAGCAGCATCAGAAACATACTGATGGTGTTTGCAGGCGTGGCTGGACTGGGAGCGAGCTTGGCCTACATGATCCGGTGAGCCAGGGTATGCTGCAGAGGGACAAAACTCTGGTTGGACCAGCTCTGTTTGGGGCTGGTGAGCTGATCACTTCCTCCTGTGAGTATTTACAAAGCTGGACTTGAGCAACCCAAGGAGAATATCTAGGCATCCCCTGAGCAATCCTTTCCCAAGAAGGAAGGTGTGATCTGGTCAGATTGTGGGTACCAATGAGGATTTATTGCTTTGTGAACTAAGTGGAAGAATTGATGTTCTGCTTCCTTCAAGAGGATGATGATGATGGAAAGCTCAAGTGGACTGCTTCAGTTTTATGCTGGAGGGAACTGATCTGCTTAGCAGCAAGCCAGTGAGCACCAGCAGCTCTTGTCTGGACTGAAGTCTCCTGAGCTTGGCATCACAGCTGTTCATGGAGCAGATGTTTCAGGGTTGTGATTGTAGGTTTTTGGAAATAACATCTGCTGGTGTCCTGCTTAAACTTGTGGCTTTTCTGTTGGAGCAGAAGCATTCAATGCGGGGCATTGTGTGAGCCTGCCCCCAGATGTGCTGGCTAGTGGGCCTCCAGCTGCTAGCAGCTCTGCATGCATCTGCCTCTGGAAGCAGTAAAACAACACCAGCAACCAAGACATGCAGCCCGCTGTCAGAACATGGGCCACTGGAGACCTGCATGACCCCTTCCCTACCAGCAGGGCTTTGGCCAGGTCACTGAGCAGACAGAGGAGAAGCAGGGGTAGTGGGGGGCCCAGCATGGGAACCACAGCCAGCTGTGGCATGGCTGCATTGGCCTGTCTGGCTGATATCCGCTACACTGATGCGACTCACCACACACAGGCAGTTTAAAAATAGGGGGTGCATTTGTGAGTATGTAAAACCCCACATGGGGTGGGGAGGCTGCAGAGAACTTGCAAATATCTATAAATCTGTAAAAGATGTACATTTTTTCACAGAGCTAATGATACAAAAAGGGGGAATTTTGAATGTGGTAAAACTGCTTATGGGTGCACTGTACTTCATTCCTCATGAAGTAACATTTTTGTGGTGAAGCTTTCTCCTGCCTTGACTCTTAAGTGAGCCTTTCTGTGATGTACTTGAGTAACATTGCCAGAGAGTGTAGCAAGGCTGGCAACAGTTGATGTTTCTGTTTATTTTAATCTTCTTGGTTATTCAAGCCCTTTTAGTGGGTGGGGAGCTCTGGAAGTCTGTATCAGTTACTTCCTTGTCTTCCTTTCATTTTGATCCTCTAAGCCTGAGTCAAATGAAGCTGATGTTTGAATATAGATGTTTTGGAGCAGAATAAAACTCATCAGCTCAGATCTGAAGCTTGTGTGAGACCCATTGGTGCTGACCCTGGGCTAGATCCCTGGTCCCCAGATGGTAGCGTTGTTTCTTGGTGGGTTTGCAGCACTCATCCACCTTGTTGCCCACTCCATCAGCGGATTGGTTATTCTTCGGAGCTCTACTCTGTGGGACCGGGACCTGCATAGCAAGGAACATCCTCATCCACAGTGCTTGACCTGCAGTCCGAATGATGCCAGATGGAAACTCAAGTGGAGAGCCAAAAGATGGTGCTATTGTCAGGCCTGCTTGTTTGCTGAGCAAGCACTTAGTTTTGTCAATACGTGTCTTTTTTTTTTTTTTTTTAATACCAGAGGACTGAGAAAACCATTGCTATTTCCATTTCCTGCAACAAGATACTGACGTGCTAAATGCTCCAGCTCTGCTTTGCTGATGTGGGCCTGTTAGCACAGATGCTGCCTGTGGGGTGTCCCATGGCCTTTTGGTTATTAAAAAGCCTCTGTGGGCTGTGGAAAACTGCTCTGGGTCTCGTGTCACGTGTTGGGGCTCCCTGGAGCTGCTCCATGCTGAGATGCTCTTCTCCACTGTGTATGTGGGTGGCGGAAATCTGAGGCACCTTGAGCTTGGTGCCTGTGTGCTCTGGCTCTCTGGGTGCCTGTGCTTGGTGACTGGGGCTTGTCACCCTCTGCATCAGTGAGGTAGAAGCCTGTGGCCTTGAGGAGAGAGGACTCTTCCCAGAGCCTGAGAATGAGCTGTGCCCTTTGATTCTTCCAAGGACAGGAAGACACTCTAGGGCTTTTGGCAACTAATATTAGTCTTTTCCCTCCCCTGCTTGGGCAGAGCAAGCTGCCATCGAGTTGGCCTCTTTAGGGGATCCTGCACCCCAAGGCTGCTTCCTGTCCTGCAGCCCCTGGGTTTTGATTCCTG
>NW_010246921.1:4922-7631 GCF_000690775.1 Eurypyga helias
CATGGAGTAATGGCCTCCCTGGGGCGGGGAGGGCACAGCCCGGTTACAGGCGGTGCTTTGAACAGCTTCCTCATGCCAGCAACAGCTCTGCTATAGGAGCCTTGGCTGGAAAATCCACCTTCTGAGGGACAAAGCACTTCCCTACCCTCAAAACTGCTGGTGGCTCCAGTGCTGTGGGCTGTCAAGCCTTACTGCAGATGGGGCAAGGCAGGGGAGAGGCAACAGCTTCCTGCAGTGCTGGCAAGGTTCTTGCTACTGAAAATAAGCTGGTGTCTCAGCCCTGTTATGTAGATATTGCAAAATGTTGTTTTGGTGTCGGGGTTGTGTGTGTGTGTTTGTGTGTTTGGTTTTTTTTTTTTTTAACCTTGTCTCTTTGCAGGCTAATTTGGGCCTGTTTGGTCCCTCGGGGTGCAATGGGGCACTCATGCAAAGCTGGGCCTTTGCCATGGAAATATGCAAAGGTTCTGGTGGGTGCTTCCTGGAAGCCACAGTGCTCTGATAGTGCCTGTCTCGGCACTGATAAGCCATGGACTTCCTCTTCCGCTCCAGCAAGGCCTTTTAGCAGAAGCTGGGTTTGGCTTCCCTGAAACTTTTGCGTAAATAAGAGGGTGTGGGGGGGGATTAAAGCAGCTGCTGTGTTTGATGATTGGCGTTCATGTGTGTATGTGGGGATGTGTTGCAGGTTAGGGGCATCTTCAGCACCCAGCCTGGTTTATTTGGGGTCCTCTTGCCTGAGACCCCTGGGAAGGAGGGGGTGTGGGCATTTCTCACCATCGGCTGGGCTTTTGGGCACTGTCCTGTGGTGGGAGGGGAAGTGTTGGAAAAGCAGCACCCTCCCTTCCTGCTACTGCCTCTGTTTGAAATAGGGCTGAACTAAGATCTGGACCTGCTGCCTCATGTGGGGAGTGTTGGAAAGCTTGCACTGATGTTGCTCGTGGGGGAGGAGACACACACATATGCAAATGCCGAAAATCCCCTGGCTGGGCAAAAAAACCCCAATTCCTGCCAGTTGCTGGTTTGGTGGTCCTAATACTGTGTTGGGGGCTCAGATAATATTTCATGTTATTTCTTGTGACAGGAGCCTGGTCTGCTTTTGCCCCAGATGTTTCCTCCCCATGGAAGGAGCAGTGTGGAGCTGGATCCATGAGGAGCCCTTGGGAGTTGAGTCAGGGAGACTGGGCAGACACAGTATAGTCCCCCACTGTGAACATGTCGCTGAAATGGGGAGGCTTTGGTGGGAGAGGGGCTCCCAGAAGCAGCACTGACTCCCCCAGAAAAATGGCTTTGGGGCTTATCAGGGTGGCCACAGCTGGGTGCTGGGGACCCCACCCTGCCGAGCTTTCTGGGATTGTTCCTGCAGGGGAAAGATGCTGGGTGTGGGGGCAGGTGACTCATTTGGGCTGAGATGACAAATATTTGGTTGTGGGTTTCCAAGAGGACAAATACTTGGTTGTTGGCTTCTGCGTGGGGGGTGAGAGGGAGGTGTCACTACACTCCTGTAATGAGCCTGTCAGGCCTCAGTGCCCCCCTCCCCTCCCCCACACACCCAGTGGAAGGGTCTGTGACTGGGCCAGCTGGCCAGTTGTGTGAGGTCCCATCCTGCCCCCAGGGAAGGGATGCTGGCCTCCATTCCCTCCCTGGGCTGAGCCCTGGGGTCAGACCCTGCCTTGCTGCTCACCCTGGCTTCTCTCGGGTTGTCAGGGTGCACCCTTGGGCTCTGCCCCGCCCGGCAAAGCTCTGCCCGGCAACAAGGGCTGCTAATAGCATATGGGGAAGTCACGTGGGTCTCTTCCAGGAACCCTGGCATCCGGTGCGGCCCATCCCCCTCACAGGCCTTGGGGTGACAGCGGGGTGGTAGCAGACATGCCTGGCCCGGGGTAGGAGGCTGCCCTGAGGAAGGTCGTTCTCCCCTTTCTTGCCTGGATACCTCAGCCCACCCTGGCATGGGACTCACAAGGAGTGTAGGGTGTGTGTATTGAGGTACGGGGGTGTAAACAGTGTGAAATACAGGGCTTCAGGGAGTACGGGATATGGGTGTTCTAGTGCATAACGGGTGTGTGTGTAGGGCAGGGGGTGTACAGGTTGTGGGTGGGGCTCTGCAGCTGTCGGGTGTATAAGGTGGAGGGCATAGGGGTGAGTGGGGGTATGGGTCCTTATATATATGTGTGTGCACTGATGGTGGGGGGGGTGGGGTGTGAGTGTGTGTGAGGCTAGCCCAGCTGCAGGGTGCGTGGGTGGTGTAGGCCTTCTGTTGTGCCAGTGCGGGGCTGTGGCTGCAGACCTGCCCAGGCAGGAGCGTGCAGTGACTCGGGCAGGAATATGCTGGCAGGATACAGTGTTCCAGCAGGCCCCAGCCCTGTATCTGGCATGCTGCCAACAGCCCCTGGGCTAGCGCCCCTTGAATAGTCCTGTCCCACTTGGCTCAGGCTCAGTCGATGCCCTGCTGGGGGTGCCCCATGCACCTCAGCACTGATACACCTGTCCTGTGGGGTACCGAGAAACAGGCAGGACACAGGTGTCGTTCCTGAGCAGGACAGTGCCTGCAGCAGCACAGCCCCTGATGGGGCCATGCATGACATGTGGCCCATGTCCCTGTGGGAATCATAGACACAGGGTGGCTGAATCATAGAATGGTTTGGGTTGGAAGGGACCTTAAAGATCATCTAGTTCCAAACCCCCTGCCATCGGCCGGGGACACCTCCACCCGCC
>NW_010246921.1:7898-11738 GCF_000690775.1 Eurypyga helias
ATCACTGAATGCTCTGATAAAAATATTGCAGCTTTGTATCCAAGCTGTATAGCTGTCTTCAAAACTCTGTAAGCCGGTGCTGCTTCTGCATCGTGCTCAAGCCCAATGTCATGGTGCTGCCGTTCATCATCCCAGAATTGCTTTATTATCTGCAATAGTTCTTTGTACTTTTCCGGATCTTCTTCCATAAGAGTTTGGATCTGACTATTGTAGTGATCAGATATACTCTCTTCCACTGCCACTGTGCAAGCCATTGCACCTTTCTTTCCAAGTAAAGCACTTCCAGCCCCCAAAACAAAACCCGCTATGTTCCAAAAAGGCAGTAAAAGAGTAGGTCGAACTCTGTATGCAACCATTAGTTCACTGAACTTTTTCAGGTGGTCTTTTTCTTGATTCCATATTTGCTGGATAACGGGTCCCACGCTTGATCTACCCAAGACAGCCACCTGCCCCACGTAAATGCGGTTTGCCCCATACTCCCCCACGTGGTCCACCTGGATGATGCGGTCTATGACGGGCTTGTTCATGCCCTCCAGGGCCACTGGCATGATGCAAAGCCTGAGGGAAACCCCTCCGGCGGGCAAAGGCCACCTGCCCTGGAGACCTGCCCCGCAGCAGAGGGGCCGGCGCTGCCCCAGCGAGCACCACACGGCCACGGTGGCTGCCACTTCCATCCCGCTGACCCCGATGCCTCCTCCGGGAAGCAGATGGGGTGCCAAATTAATTTGTCTCGTGTGGCTGCTGTCCCTCCAGAGGCAGCCTGTGGGCTGGAGGTGGCTGCACAGTCCTGGGGAGCTATGGACTGGGGGTGGCAGTGGTGGATAGTGGGCACAGGCAGTGCAGTAAATGCAGAGCTGCGCCTGAACCATCACACAGTTGGGGTGTGTGTCCCTGAAACTCTTGTCTGCTGGTGGGGGGAAACTGAGAAATGGGGCACTGGGGACCCTGGCATCCTGGTGCCCAGGTCCCCTTCTGCCCCAGCCCCTTACTGAGCTCCAGGGCACAGGGGTGTGTGTTGCAGGAGTGCTTGGTGCTGAGTTTAAGATGGAGGGTACAGAGGGTGCTGAGTGTCCCTCTCATACTCATGGGAACACTATGGGGACTCTGCTGAGGATGGGGTAGGGTCAGAAGGCATGGGGCATCCTATGACCAGGGAACAGGGTGGTTGAGGGAATGGGAGGGATCTGTTGGCTTGGGATGTATGGGAATGAGGGACACAAGGGAGACCCCATGGTGAGGGGGGACACAGGGCACCTCACAGTCTGTGGGACAGGAGACATGGGGCACTCTGTGGCGTCCTCCCTGAGGAGACACAAAGGGACTGCAGGTGGCCATGAACCAGTGGGAGAGGTGGAGGGAGTGGTGCAGGGCTGCAAGTCCAGGGACTGCTCCAGGGGGCTGCATTTCATCCACTCTGGTGTCCTCGCCAGTGTTACCTTGGGACCCCTGGCCAGGCATACCACTGCCCTGTGCTGCATCCCTGGCCTGCACTTGGCCGAGCCCTGCAGGGCACCATGACAACTAAGCCCCTGTTCACACCTGCAATCCCCACAGCCACCCTACACCCATGCAGCACTGCCCCCAGCACTCCCCCTGTGCCCTCCCTGCACTTGCTCTATACCCACTCTGCACCCACCTACACCCAGCACTGTACTCAGCTCAGTACTAACTCACACCCAGTCCCAAATCTGGCCTCCTGTGCCCAGCCCTAAGTCCCACACTGTGTATCCAGCCACATATGGGAGACATCAGGGCCTTTTGAGGACCACAGAGAAGCCCAGCAACAGCCCCATAGACCTCTCAAAGGCAACAGGGACCGTTGCAGTCCCTGGCAAAACCACCAAAAACCCTGGGGCACTCTGGAAGCAGCAGGACCCCTTGTGGGCTTCAGCAAAGCTGGGCTAAAGCTGTCAAGACACTTAAAGGTGGAAGAGCCCCACACAGGGATTGGCAGAGCCCAGCAGGAGCTGTTGGGAAGACTCCAGAAGGCAGCAGGGACTGCAACTGCCTTTGGCAAAAGCCATAGGGAACATCTTTCACTATGTCTCCTGAGACCTTCCTTGGGCACCACTGCCCTCTTTCATCGCTATAATGCACTTTGGACCCCCCCCCAGAAGCATTCCCAGTGCCTCCTTTCAGGCTCAGAACATGCACTTTGTCCTCTATGCTATTGTCGTGGTTTAACCTTATCTGGCAGTTAAGTACCACAGAGTCGCTTGCTCACCTTCCCACTCCCCCTCCCCCAGTGCAGGAAGAGAGTCGAAGGAGAAGACAAGGAAAGCTCGTAAAGGTTAGATAAGAACTACCTAATAATAGAAATGAAAATTCGAGTGATACTAGCAGTACTACTACTACTACTAAGTAATTAAAATAATAGAAAATAGAACATATCGTGCAATAGCTCACCATGCGTCGACTGATATGCGCCCGGGTCCCAGAGCAGTCCCCACCTGAGAGCCCCAGAGCGGGGAGAAAACCCACTGACCCTCCAACCAGATAACAAAAGACAGGTGTGGGGATCACTCAGGACAGGAAAAGCGGAGTGTTGCGTGGGATCGTTGGGCACCAGCGTCGGCTCATGTCAGGTCACTGCTGCGCTTCTGGCAAGGCTTGACCTCCATAGGTTTGGGTGATTTCTGCTGTAGTAATTCCTACAACACAAAACTCCGAACAGGAGTTAGTTGCAGCAATTAATGTCCATCATGCAATTTAATTAATTGGCCATTTTCCCCCGGAATCAAATCCCCTTGAGGCACACATCGTACTTCCTCATCTTCTCCCATTATCCACCAACTGCGCTCAGGTCCTTGAGCGAAAGCAACTCATGTGTGGGTTTGCCTTTCCTGAGGCAGGCGTAAACCAGACTGTTTTCCCAAGATATTTTTAACATGCACTACAGGGACTTTCATCTCCTACAGTATGTAAAAGTTTTGGTTGGGCGGGGACAGCATGGTTGGCAGATCCTCTGGTGTTGACTAACGAGGTGGCTTTTGCTAAACTGGTGTCCCAATTCTTGAGTGTTCCACCCCCCATTTCTATCAGGGTGGTCTTTAACAGCCATTGCACCGCTTGATCTTCCCAGAGGCAGGTGCGTGATAGGGGATGTGGTACACCCACTCAATTCCATGTTCATCAGCCCAAGTGTCTACGAGGCTGTTTCGGAAACGAGGCCCATTGTCTGATTCAATGCTTTCTGGGGTGCTGTGTCACCACAGGACTTGCCTTTCAAGGTCCAAGATGGTATTTCGGGCAGTAGCATGGGACACAGAAAATGTTTCTAGCCACCCTGTGGTTGCCTCCACCATTGTGAGCACGTGGCACTTGCCCTGGTGGATTTTAGGGAGGGTGATGTAGTCAACCTACCTAGCCTCCCCATACTCATATTTCAGCCATTGCCCCCCATACGAAAGAGGCTTCACCCTCTTGGCTTGTTTGATGGCAGCACATGTCTCACAGTCATGAATGACCTGTGCAACAGCGTCCATAGTGATGCGTTAAAAGTAGTAATTTGGCAGGACATAAACCCCCTTGCTTTCCAGCTTATCCTCAGGTATCAGAGTGGCTGGGGGCAGCTAGGTTTAAATCCTGAATAATGCCCAATTTGACACCCTGAGTCCGGTATGTGGGATTCACTCAGCAGTGTGCTGTATTCCCGTCCAGCCACACTCTACGGGCTGACACGGCGCCCGGTGAGAAACAGTGCGACTGGATAGGTGAAACAGTGCAGTTTATTTAAAGCGACAGTGCAGGTTCTTTGTGGGTTGCCAGTGATGAATGCACTGTCTGCAAAGCGTGCACACACAAATGTTAAGATTAAGTGCGAAATCAAAAAGCAACTCT
>NW_010246922.1:0-20738 GCF_000690775.1 Eurypyga helias
GGGTGCTAATTGTAGCTGGGTCCTGAAGTGAAAATGTTTTGTGACAGTTGAAAGAATTTACAGAGGAAGGAAGATCGGTTTAGTGTCAGCTGCAATTAGATAATCAAAGCTTAAAAATCCTACTCTGTTGATACCTTCACCTAGAGTTAAGGAGAGGAGCGAGGGGAAGGGGGAGGAGGGCTGTGCGCTGAAAGGGCATTTCCATAGCCAGCGCAGCCGAGGCCCGACTGAGCTTGCAGGTTGTCTGGGCGCACGCTTGCACAGAGATTTTCTTGGCAGCGCTACAGGATGAGGCTCGCACTGTACACAGCCGACATATTGAAGCCGAGAGCCCTGGAGAACGTAGATGCAGGAGTAGAAACAGCTCTGCACACAATGTAGCGTCTCCTAGGATGGTTGGGCGGCTCCTTTCTTCAGGTATTTTATTACCCATCAGCCCTTTTTAGAGCCAAAAAAAAAGGAGAATAACCCTAACCCTGAGAAAATAGCATCTGCTTCTGTTAAATCAATTTATTACATAACGTTTCAGAGAGCGAGAGAGCAGCAGCACAGCGTCCTAAGCTTTTGGCTGCGTTTCAGGTTTGATAAAATGGCGTCTTCGCAGCGAGCTGCTTGCTAAAGATACGCTGGGCTGAGCAGAAAAATGCACTCTGTGGTGTTTGCTGCCGCTGCTCCCTTTCGGGAGAGGTAGCATCTAGTGGGATCTCTACTAATAATGAAAAAATGCTGTTTATTTTTGCTGGTTTTCTTAATGCATTTAAAAGCTTGCAGCAGCAGAGGAAAGGAACTGCAGTTTAATGTCGTAGCGCAGAAAATTAAAACGGGATAACCGGCTTTCCCACTTGTGTACTTAACTGTGGTTTTAGTTTTAAAATAAAGCAAGCTGCTGTGTTCAATGCTTCCACGCCACCTCTTTTCTGCCTTTCCACGTAACGTACGCTGTTTGGTATTTCAGCTTCTGACATGTGCGAGACTTGCTTTAAGTTAACTCAGGAGGTGGCTTCAAATTGGTGACAAGTTTTCAAATTTGTCCTCAGCCCCGGGCAGCGTGTGCGTAGAGCGGCGTGGAGCAGGGAGCCTGGAATACTAGCACTGCAATTCCCAGATTGTCTGCTTTGTTATTGTTCATTCTTCAGAATGGATGCGTGTGTCATCTTTTTCCTTTATAAAATTAGCCTGTGTTTGATCTAGCACTTCAGATGTTTCTGGCAATTCCTATATAATTCAGAAATGTATACTCTCTTAAAGATCTGCTCATGTTGAATGATTCTTTTGGGGGGAGGAAGTAATTTGCCCTTTTTTCTTCACTTCCTACTCGGAATCACTAACCTTGGTCTGACAGGTAAAATCCTCAGCGGGACTGTCACTGGCCTTTGGGATTTTTTCTCTCTTCTGCCTGTCATAGCAAAGAACAACGTTGTCTGTAATCTGTCCTTTGGGCAGGACAGGATGAGCCAGTGGATCTGCTGGTGGTTCTGCTGACTAACACAAACTGAAAAATAAAACTAGTAATAAGAGGGAGTCACTATTAGATCTGATTTAAAATTGGATGAGCAAAACTTCTCAGTAATGTGGTTCTCATTAAAGTTTTATCCCATTTAGCACCTTCTCCATACTTCAGTCCCTAAACCAGCTGCATGTTATACTATAGTTTGGGATGCATAATTGTACTGCGCAGCATTTGAAGTCATTACTGTAATGGAAGTTACGTAGAGATACTTTTAACTCATCCCATCCCATTAAGGACATTATTTAAAAACAAAACCAAACCCTCGTGCTTGCTGGTAACACTGCTCAAAGCTGTGCAGTTTTCAGGTAGCATGAATGATTGCAATTTGACAGAAGTTATGTTTGTTTAAAACAAATTTGAGCTGTTTTTCTTGGTATTAGATTAATCATTCCTTCCTGATTGCTGAAGAATATTGTTAATCAAGGGAATCATCTTTTATAAAAGATGCATAATTACAATTTTCAAACACAAAGCATTACGTTAATTTAAAAATCAATTTCATATTGCAGTGTACCAGCACTAGGACTTGCTGACATAAAATACCTGTGGTTTCTCTTCCCTATGCTTTGTTTAAAATCTTTGCTCAGTTCACAGGGGAAGGATAGAAATTGCTTCTGGTGGACTGCAGTGCTTTTGTCTTTGCATACTTAAAGAGGAGCTGATTATTAAGATTTTTTTAAGTGTGTTTTCCATTGCAGTCTTAGGAGCTCTGAAAATAAAATACTTGCAATTTCAGTGAAGAGTTGGTTTCTTAGAAAGTTGGAGGAAATCTGTGTTCAAAAAAAAACCCGTCAAACCCTCAAACTAAACAAAAAAAAGTTCTCTAAGATTTAACCATATAAAGTATTTGGGCTTCGTTGTTTTTTCCAAATATTTAAAATCCTTATGGATTGAGTCGGACTGAGTTAAGAGTTATTTAGTTTGTAGGAATGAACAACTCCTAGACTAGAGAAAGTGGAAAAAAATGCCTTTTGGTTGTTTTCTTCTAGTGACATGAATACAAAAAGTCCTCTTTTCAGGATCAGTTCTGCATGCCAACTCTGTTACGGTTGTCCAGCAGCAAATTCACAGATTTTGCAGCTTTCTGTTTATATTGTGAATTTTTTTTTCATTCTCTTTATTTTAGCTGTCCTGTTTCTTACAAGTTTAGAGCAGCAGCCATTGGTGTTAGAACCAATTGTTCCAGTACATATTTGGGCCCTGTGAAGTTATTGTACATCCCTGGTTTTGCTCTTTTTTTTTTTTTTTGAACATGTGACCGTGAAAGGTACCAGCACCTCCCTGCTGCCACCAGAGCACGGACGGCACCGCACAGGTACGCTGCTGCTCAGGAGGGGGCTTCCTTCTCCTATGTCCCCTAAAAAAATCACTGTAATCCCTGTCAGAGCAACCACTTTCTGATTAGTCAATAGTTACTGCTGAGGTTGTAACCTGAATCTCAGCTAAAGGAACTGTGCTTGAGGGTACACGAAAAGGAGTCATTTTGGAGTTGCAAACCCTTGGAAAACAAAGGGGTTTGAGCTGCATATGTGCTGCGTCCAACTCAGATAACTTGGTGTGATACTGTCTGAAGTATTCTGCTTCTCCAAGTTGAAGCACTTGGACATTTTCTACTTTTAACATGGTCATCTCTTGGTTTTTCTTCCCTCTCATAATTTTTTTTCCATTCTTGTTTCTCTGATTGCTCTTCAAAATCACAGAATCATAGACTGGTTTGGGTTGGAAGGGCCCTTAAAGATCATCTAGTTCCAACCCCCCTGCCATGGGCAGGGACACCTTCCACTAGACCAGGTTGCTCCAAGCCTCATCCAGCCTGGCCTTGAAGACATCCAGGGATGGCGCATCCACAACATCTCTGGGCAACCTGTCCCAGTGCCTCCCCACCCTCTCTGGGAAGAACTTCTTCCTGATATCTCATCTAAACCTCTCCACTTTCAATTTAAACCCGTTGCCCTTTGTCCTGTCAACAAGGAGTAATCCTGATATCTCATTTAATAAACCATTTTGCTCCTTACTCAGGAAGCTTTCTAAGCTTTTTTGTCATCTTCCTCTTCCATTCCCAGCCCTTCCCCTTCCTTTGTCTGCTGAGTTCTCTCAGAGCTACGCATTGCTTTGACCACTGTCTTTGGGGGAGAGAAGAAAGAAGAAGAGATGATTAACAAGCAGCTGCCTTTCGTCCCCTCTTCTCGCTCTCAGGGCCGTTCCTGCGAGCGTTGCGGCGTCTTGCACTGTGCTCTTGATCCCTCACAAACCTGCCCAGCACAGACGCTCTCGCTTGCCTTGGGCACCACCGTCGTTCCCCCTGGCACTTGCACATGGAGCTTAAGGTCTTGTCAAAGCCAAAACCTTTTATTGGAACAAATATTTCAAGCTACTTTTAAATTTTGCTGGCATGTCTGAGATGTAGTGCCAAATCTCACCACCCACAGTGTTGGAAAAAAATCTCACCTAACTCCTCTTATCCGAGGCCTTGGTTGCCTCAACTTCTTATCTTCTGGCCTGGACTGCCACTACTTTTCGCCTTTGCTCATTCCTACTCTGCGAAGAATGCTGCTTGGCTCAGTTTTTTTGATCCCATTGACCCTTTTTTAAGTCATTTCACACCTTGCTTTCCCTTCCATGTCTTAGCTGGGATTCTGGTCTCCGTTAAACACCTGCGTAGCAAACCCAGGTGATCAGTTGAATTTTCAACCCCCTTCCTGAGCTCTGTAGTGTACCGAGGTGGCTTTATCCAGGAATAACACGATGCTTTCTTCCTTTCTAGCCACTGCACGTCAGGGAGAGAATGCAAGTGGCTCTTGCACATTCTCTTTTGGATTTGTCATACACATGTCATTTAGCTCTTTCTGTGGAATGATAGCCTTTTCCAGGCATCATGAGAAGACAGGTTATGAACTAAGGCTGTTTTCCCTTCCTTTCTCTGACATTTGTACTTTTGCTTCAATTGATTTAAAAAAAAGGCAGTCTGTCTGGGTTATGTGTTCTTCTTTCTTCATCTTGATAAATCTTCATGAGACAACCAAGTAATCCCCCCTCTTTCTTGAAAAGCTGCAGGTGAAATGCGTGAATAAGAAGACTTTTTCAAAGACAGCACTTCTTATTCTTGGAGCAATTTTTCTGCAGTGTTAGAACAGCTCAAATTAGAGGCAGTTAGAGGGGCTAATCACACCAAAATATTTGTAATTCAAATTAATGCGTATTAGGCATCCACTGCTAACAACTTATTTGGGAAATCTGTTGCATCCATCTTCCTCACAAAATATTCTTTCTATTCAAATGATAAGAAATAGGAGTCATGTTTCTGCAGATTTACAACAAGGAAAAATAATTGACATCCAAAATTTTTAACTTACGTATATGCAGTTTTCTCCCTTTACTTAGAGACCCAGTTAAGAGGAACTGCTGTGCAGATCATCTCTAGTGTGTATCCCTAGGATCAGGCTGAAATTTCCCATCAAAGGAAATGAAACGGTCATCTACACTAGAAATCTTGTGGAGAGCAATTGGGATGGAAAGTAAATGCAAAATCTTGAACTAAGCTTAAATTCTTTGCATGAGGAGTGTTGTGTCTTCCGGTTTAACTTTGTACCCTAGCAACTGATTAGATGCTCAAGAGGTTCTGTTTAATATTTTGGATTAGCATCTGTGTTCGAGCATGTGGGCGGTGCTCTGAAAAGACTGTCTTCCGCGTATCTGTACAACACAGCATTGCTTTTTATTGGGTTGGGGGGTGGAATTGGTCTATATGTGCAAGTGCAAAACGGTGTGTAAACTGCATGTAAATCCTTTGAGGTAAGTTTCTTGATGAAACTCGGTTATTCCCAAGTTCTCTGCTAAAATGTAAGTTAGAGCAGTGGTGTTTAAAGGTCTGATTGACACTGAGTAGGGAGGGTGGCTGTCTGTATTTGTTCCTTATTTACAGGAGGGGGTGAAAACCAAACTGCGGTATGAATTTAGTGTGAGTGTGATGTGGGTGTGTCTGAGAGCAGACAGACATTTTACGTTTTTAACTGGATGCTCGCTCTTTGTGTTTCTCGGAAGAATGAGAATTGAATCAAAGTAAATGGTAAGAGTCAACTAGATACTCTTGAGTGTTTTTTCCAAATTTGCTTTTTAGATTTCTCACATAAATCAGTGTATTTGCTGTTCTTATTTATTGCCTGCGCATTATTTTTACTAGTATGCTAAGGGATAAAACGCTTCTGTTGATCTGTTCTAAAACTGAATTGTTCCATTATTTTAATGGAGAGATTTGCCAGATTAAAAAAAAAAATACTAAATATGAGCATCGTGCTTTATTGTAGTGAGAAAAATTGCTGTATTATGTTGGAGAATGTACTCTAAATTTTAGCAGAATGCAGTGTTGTAATTCGCAATGTAAAATAAAATTTAATAGAGGGCTTTTGCAGTGCTTGAACAATGGACTCATTTTTAACCTTGTTGGATCCTTTCAGATCTCAGCCACAGTGGATTGGGAGACCATTATGAGAATTCCCACTGGGGACAGCAGCCCGCTTTCAGGAGTGAAGGCAACTGCAGCTGGGATAAAGTGATAATAGACAGGACTGACAAGGAAGCGTGGCCTTCCATTACCGGAGCTGAGACTGAGTCTGCCTCAGAATGTACTACAGACACTGACTCTGCCTCCAACTGTGGCTCAGAGAACAGTAGCATGGCTACAGGGAGTGCCCAAGGCAACTTCACTGGACATACAAAGAAAACTAATGGCAATAATGGCGCCAACGGAGCACTCGTCCAAAGCACTTCTAACCAGAGTGCCCTTGGAGCTGGTGGAGCAAACGGTAACGGCAACTCGGCCAGAGTGTGGGGTGTGGCTGCGGGCTCCAGCTCTGGCCTAGCTCACTGCTCTGCCAGCGGTGGGGATGGAAAGATGGACAACATGATGGGAGATGGTAGAAGCCAGAACTGCTGGGGTGCTTCCAACTCAAATGCTGGCATTAATCTTAACCTTAACCCTAATGCCAATCCAGCTGCCTGGCCTGTACTTGGACATGAAGGAACTGTGGGAGCAGGCAACCCTTCCAGTATTTGCAGTCCGGTCAGTGCCATAGGTCAGAACATGGGCAACCAGAATGGGAACCCAACAGGCACCTTAGGTGCTTGGGGAAACTTGCTGCCGCAAGAGAGCACAGAACCACAAACGTCCACTTCTCAGAATGTGTCTTTCAGCGTACAACCTCAGAACCTTAACACTGATGGACCAAATAACACTAACCCCATGAACTCTTCACCAAACCCTATCAATGCAATGCAGACAAATGGACTGCCGAACTGGGGGATGGCTGTTGGTATGGGAGCCATCATCCCACCCCACCTGCAAGGCCTTCCTGGTGCTAACGGAACATCAGTTTCTCAAGTCAGCGGGGGCAGTGGTGAAGGAATGGGCAGTTCAGTGTGGGGGATGTCCCCAGGTAATCCTGCCACAGGAAACAGCAATTCTGGGTTCAGTCAGGGGAATGGAGACACTGTGAACTCAGCATTAAGTGCTAAACAAAATGGATCCAGCAGTGCTGTGCAAAAGGAAGGAAACGGAGCGAGCGCTTGGGATTCAGGGCCTCCTTCTGGTCCTGGGGTACTAGCGTGGGGCAGGGGCGGTGGCAACAGTGGTGTTGGTAATATGCATTCTGGAGCTTGGGGCCACCCCAACCGTAACACCAGTAACGGTGTGAACGGTGAGTGGGGCAAGCCCCCAAACCAGCATTCCAATAGCGACATCAATGGGAAAGGATCAACAGGGTGGGATAGCTCTAGTGTTACCAGTCCGAATCCTGCCATGCAGCAGGGCAACGAACAAATAAACTCTTGGGCCAAAGCTGCAGCATCTGGCACCACGGCTAGCGAAGGCAGTAACGACAGCAGTGGCAGTCAAAACGAAGGCAGTACTGGGAGGGAGGGGGCTGGCGAGGGCAGAAGGAGAGACAAAGGGATGATAGACCAAGGGCAAGTTCAGTTGCCGAGAAATGACCTTGACCCCAGGGTCCTGTCCAATACAGGGTGGGGACAGACCCCCGTAAAGCAAAACACTGCCTGGGAATTTGAAGAGTCCCCAAGGTCTGAGCGAAAGAATGACAATGGAACAGAGGCCTGGGGTTGTGCAGCTACTCAATCTTCAAACTCAGGGGCGGGGAAGAACGATGGGTCCATCATGAACAGTACAAATACCTCTTCAGTATCTGGGTGGGTCAACTCTCCACCAGCAGCTGTTCCATCAAATACAGGCTGGGGAGACAATAACAACAAAGCACCAAATGGCCCAGGGGGGTGGGGAGAGTCAGCAAGCTCTACTACTGTTAATAATGCTGCTGCTGCCAAAAGCGGCCACGCTTGGAGCGGGACTGCAAATCAGGAGGACAAATCACCTACCTGGGGTGAGCCTCAGAAACCCAAATCTCAAAACTGGGGAGATGGACAGAAATCAAATCCAAGCTGGACTTCGGGAGGTGGAGATTGGACAGATTCATCGTCTGTTCCTGGACACTTGGGTGATGGGAAGAAGAATAATGGATCTGGATGGGATTCTGACAATAGATCAGGGTCTGGTTGGAATGATTCCGCAAGGTCTGGGACCACTGGTTGGGGAAATGGCACAAACAGCAAGGCTAATACAGGTACAAGTTGGGGGGAATCTTTAAAGCCAAGCCCCCAGCAAAATTGGGCTAATAAACCCCAGGACAATAATGTGAGTAACTGGGGAGGAGCTGCTTCTGTAAAACAGACGGGGTCAGGGTGGGTTGGTGGGCCAGTGCCAGCCAAACAAAAAGAGAACTGTGAGGCAACTGGCTGGGAAGAGCCATCTCCACCGTCCATTCGCCGCAAGATGGAAATCGATGATGGTACCTCAGCTTGGGGCGACCCAAATTACAACAACAACAAGACTGTAAACATGTGGGATAGAAATAATCCTATAATTCAGAGCAGTACCACAACCAATACCACCACCACTAGCACCATTATCAACACAAACATGGTTGAACCTCAGCCATCGCACCAGTCAAGTGCCCAGCCGAACCGGTCCCCGCTGCTTGGTCCAGGTATGAAAATCGTTTTGTAAGATACTTGATACCAGCACCAATTTCTGAATGCTGTCTGGCCTGATCCGTGCGTAGTTATACGTGAAAGATAGAAATCCTGTGTTTATGTCACGGAACAAGTTTGTTCTTCCCTCTGGAGCAGCGTTAACTGCTTCGCTTGAGGACAGAGCCCACGGAACGTGACCCACAGGCTCTTCCATTGTCCACGTGGAATTAAGAAGGGCTTGAAACCATCTCTAGTCAATAACCCACTGAGTCCTTAGATTGTTGATCTGCATTTATTTTGTCAGCCCTTCCACCGTTATGTAGCATCTTCTTTTAATTCAGCCACTGGAGAGTTGATGGTCCTTTTGCTAACCTTCTTCCTCTTGTCTTCTGTTACCACTGCTCCGTCTTTGTTCTTGTTTAGACAGGATGCATCGGTTTCTTTGCTGCAAACCGTATCTCTTGGCAACAGATGTGTTTTGGTGGTTGCATTCATCTAGACTCTTGCTGTTTCTCTGCCTTCTGTTCGTTGTCTCTTAGGAAGAAATGGTTCTTTTCCGTACTGCAGGTCTGAAGCAGGGGTAGTATCCTGGGCTTTCATGTGATTCTCATAAAGGTGGATTGGTTAAAGATGTTAGTATTCAGGGTGGCTGGGAAAAGTAATTTTAACTTGAGCTGTGTTCCAGAGGCAAGTTTTTAGGCATTTAGGAATTTTTCTAATCAGACGAGGTACTGTTGCAGGCAAGCAACAAAGAACAAAAATGGGGGGAAAACGAGAAAAATCCTTAGGAGGGAGGTATTTAAATGAAAGTTACTAGCAGCCCTGCTCTATATCATGACCAGACTTCTCAAAATAAATCTGGTCTTGTAGTGTTCTTTGAAATTTTTCATCTGATTTTTGTCCCCAAGTTTCTGTTTCATCTTGGTCATGACTAAATATTGACTTTTTAACCGTGTTTTTTTCAAAATGGGGTTTGTTCTCATTTCCATCATTTTTTCTCTTTGATGTTTCGGGATAATTCATCTTACTGTAATGTCTGTGTAAAAATAGTCTCGTGCTCCCTACTCTGGTTAAATATTTTAACAGTTGATGGTATCTATTTTAATATAATAGCATGTGCTCCACAAGGAAAAATCTTTAAATAGGTTTGTACTTGGTCAGTCCAACATAAGTGACCTATAATTCATTTACCTTATTTCATCCAAATTTAAGTCTTGTCCATGAAACTGACAATTCAAATTCCTGAATTGGAGTGGAGATAGCATGAAAGTAGGGTTTTGGTTGGGTCTGGGGGTTTGGTTTTGGGTTTGAGTTTGGGTTTTGGGTGGGGGTATTGTTTAAAATTTCATTAAGCTGGTTTTTAGATGATGATATCTGTGCTTGTTAAAGCTGTTCATACGCAGTGATACTAATGCCATTCAGATACTCATTACACCTTGCGGGGGAAAATTTGCTGTTCTGAGTCCTTCAGAATTGGAAAATGGAGTTTAAAAAATGGTCTTGATCTACAGTGATTCCCCTGGAGAATAGGTGGTAGCAAAGGAAAGGTTTCTCTGGAGGTATACGTTTACGCAGTCAGAGAAGTGCTTATGAATTTGCAACCATCCACTCGAGGTCGCCCATGCCTGGGTTAAAGTGACAGTGTTGTGTATCTTGCAGAAATATTTGTTAGAAAGATTCTGAGATACCAAAGCAAAACCAACTTGCAGTATATTTAAGACCGTGTGCAAGAAAGAGGCTAAATTGAGTAACAGTGAGAACAATTTAAAATACAGTTCTCATAGTAAAATTTAGAGCAAGTTATCGAGGGCATAAGTTAGGCCTTTTTTTGTGTATTTTTGCTGACATACTCTTAGTTGTGTACATAGGTACAGATATAAAGGCCAGTATGGTGGAAATATTTTGAAGGATTATTGTCTAATCTGCCAATGGAAGCTAGGAGGAGCCCCCTGTGTCTTTGGGTTATGCCCATCTTTGCTTTTGGCTGTGCCGGAGAGGGGCCAGTCTCTTGCCTCTCCTGGGGAGGCAGATCCAAACCCTTAATTTAAGCTGATGCCCTGAGCTTCCCCATTCAGAGTGCAGGAGACTGTTCAGCCCGGCGCACAGCAGCTGTGGAGCAATATCCTGTTGGTCTTTGTGGAAATGTACACAGACTTAAAACATCTACAGATCATGGCCCATCTGGGACGGCTGGAAGATGAGGAGCAAGTAATGAGCAGCTTTCCAACGACACAACATGGGCTTGTATTTTGTTGTCGTGCTGTTTAACCTTTTTTTTTTCCCCCCTCGTCCAATTCCCCTTCCCTTTGCCTTTGCATTTCCAACCTCTTCAGTGCCGGAGATGAGAATCGTGCAGCCCGGAGACTTCTGTAATCCACAACCAAATTTCATCCAACAACAATTTTCCATGTACAGTCTTTCCATGCAGAACATGATTATGTAACCGTAGGTTTTGCCATAGGGCGCAGGTTAAGTGCTCATCTCAAACCTCACAACACTTGAACTAGGTAGTTACCACTGGTATTTTGTCATGACCTGCTTTGCTAATCATTTTGATAGTTCAGGGAGTATAATGAGTCAGGAACCCTGGGCTCTTTTCCTGTGTTATTGGGGAGGTCTGGCATAGCTGTAGGATGGCACAGTCGTGCATCCTGGAGCAAAGAAGTGGATTCAGATCTTGCTGTGCAGCACTAGTTCACGAAGGAGCAGCAGTCCCTTTGGGGTTTGAGTTTATGCTGTATTAGTTTAGAAAGGGAGGCCAAGTTACAGGCTTGTTACTCAAATTGTCACCCATCCCCAGAAGTTCTCAAAGTTCTTTGAATGCAGAACTTAAAAGCTATTGATGGGAAGCAGATGTTGGTACACACTTGATGAAAATGCATCATGCTCTACGGAGTTTCTTTTGGGGGGAAACAGTGGGGGAGAGAGCGTGATAGGAGCTTGCTCCCAAAGCACTGGTGGGTTATTTAGAAAGGCAGAAAGCTGGTGGTTTTGATTTACGTTCAATCTTTATTTAAATTACTTGTGCGTAATTCTTACTAGGACTTTTAACTTTGCAATTTTGATACAAAAGTAATAAGAAGTGAGAAAAGGTTTTGCAAACAGGGAAGGTTAAAAGAGACATTTCTGGATCCCAAACAGCACCAGATCCTTCCTCCAAATGCTGAGGAGTGGGCTTGATGCCTTCCTCTTCCCATGCAGTAGGTAGAGACTGGCGGGGTTATAACTGCCCGTCCTCCAGCTGAGAAAAGAAATAACCCAAGGTAATGTGGGCTTCCCTATGGAGATTTTTAGGTTGAAAATTAAGGCCTTTGTGGTTCATAGAGAGTAAGGAGCTTAAGTTTTAAAAATCTGAACCAGGTCTAAATTCTCAAAGCTCTGAAAATCTCTCTGTTCCTTTTATAATCCAATGCCATTGTCTTGGCGGCAACCCGTGTGTCGCTCATAATGTAATTTGTGTGAGACAGAGAAGGCAAGTGATGTGTTTTTCTTGCTTTCAACATGCATCAGGGTGGGTTTCAAACCAGATCAGTTTTGAGCTCATTTAGGATGCTCCTGTTAAGGTTTCTCTGCCCTCTAAGAGCCAAGTGATGCTGAGAAACCTGCCCTCACTTCTCACACAGGCTGAAAGCCAGCTAAGAGCTTCCCTACTGCTGAGCAGTAGAAGACATGCAACTCTGCTGTATTTATGGAATACTGGAATACTTTTTAGAAAACGCAGACCTGAAAGGTTAAAGGTTACAGGTGACTCTTAAAAATTTATATAACCCTACCCTTTACGGACACACTCATAGAATCATGGAATGGTTTGGGTTGGAAGGGACCTTAAAGATCATCCAGTTCCAACCCCCTGCCACAGGCAGGGACACCTTCCACTAGACCAGGTTGCTCCAAGCCTCATCCAGCCTGGCCTTGGACGCTTCCAGGGATGGGGCATCCACAGCTTCTCTGGGCAATCTGTCCCAGTGCCTCCCCTATATATAGCTCAGGGGTTTTTTTCTATTATTAGATTAACTAGTGACTATAGAGTAAACAATCTCATTTTTCTATCAATTCCTTTTTTATTTACATATGGTTCTAATATTTTGGTTTGCCCATGTTGTGGTCATGTGCTCTGGTATTTATCACAGACCAAACAACTTCAAGGAAAACAATTTCTGCTATCCAAATGGCTATAGGATTATTTTGAAGGAAAACAACTGCATCCTGCCACAGCTTAGTTAACGTTTCACTTTCCCTTGGGGATATCCTGTTGGCTGTGGCCCAATGTTAATTATGTTTTTATTTCTATAAAACAAAGCTCTGCCAATACATCCATGTTTATTACTCACTGTGATCTTTTTGTTTCTTGGAGTTCTAACAGTGTTTAAAAACTTCAGTGTTTAAAAACCTCCCTTTCTTGCCAGAGAAACCTTTAACAGAGCTTGTTCTGTCGCAGAACAACATCCGTGCAGATCTGGGGGTTATTCAAGGCATGGAAAGCCTGTATCAATATTATTTTCATAAAGAAAAACAGCACATTTTCTTTGACCAGAATTTTTGAAAAGTTTAGGCAAGTTTAGTTTTTAAGACCATTGTGAGGGTGTTTTCCTTCCAAACAGCTGTGTAAAGGAACTTAAAAGCGAATTGTGAGGTGCCTTTATTGGGAGGTATCTGATGGCACTGGAAAGCATCACGCTGCCAGAGACAAGCCTTGGGACTGGGAACTCGCTGAACTAATACCCCAATTGTGTTGGTTTCGAATCTGCAGCGTACTGGGTTATTTTAAAAATCGAGGAAAAATCTTGTTTAAAAAAGAGCTCTTTGGGGAATACAAAATACTACTTTCTCCTGTAGAATTTTGCATCATTCATTCAAAATGTAACTTTATTCACCTTTTTAAATTTATTAAATATTCATAGAAAGGTGAGAACATAATAACATCAAGACAGCAAGTACCACAGAGAAGAAAACAGTTTAATAATTGAGTTTACATGGAGGTTAATTTTTGCAGTGCACTCCTTATTTCTTCAACAGCCTTCAGGTTCTATTTACTCATTTCCTGCACTTAATCTGATCTGTTAAGATAGTTTGGGAAACTTACAGCTGATGTGTTTGGTTTATTTTTATATGTGTGCGAATATTATTTGTATTATTATGAAATTAGGCCACGGAGATGCTCCGAGGGCTGGAGCCCCTCTGCTACGGGGACAGGCTGAGAGAGTTGGGCTGGTTCAGCCTGGAGAAGAGAAGGCTCCGGGGAGACCTTATAGCACCTTCCAGTGCCTGAAGGGGCTACAAGGAAGCTGGGGGCGACTTTTTCCAAGGGCCTGTAGTGACAGGACAAGGGGTAACGGGTTTAAATTGAAAGTGGGGAGGTTTAGATTAGATATCAGGAAGAAGTTCTTCCCAGAGAGGGTGGGGAGGCACTGGGACAGGTTGCCCAGAGAAGCTGTGGATGCCCCATCCCTGGAAGTGTCCAAGGCCAGGCTGGATGAGGCTTGGAGCAACCTGGTCTAGTGCAAGGTGTCCCTGCCCATGGCAGGGGGGTTGGAACTAGATGATCTTTAAGGTCCCTTCCAACCCAAACCAGGCTGTGGTTCTGTGATTTTTTTAGTGAAGGCTGGATCCCTCATTATTTGTAATCCCCTATTACTTACTGCTCAGCGCATTTAAAGCACTTAACTCAAAATAACTTGGACATTACACATCTGTGGTCTTTAATCAGTGTTGTTGAATTTATAATAAAGAGCGACAGACGGACCAGTTTGAGTTTTTATTCTACAACCTAGCACACTTTGCCTTTTCAATGTATGAGCTGTGTTTTAAGGTTGATTTGATAAATTGAATTTCTTAAAAGTTTCCAGTATAGATTGCATGAACACAGGGAAATAATAGTATTCTGCGCTCTCTGTGTTTGTGTTCTAGTTGGTGCTTTAGGGATGTTCTGTTTTCTCTTTCATTTGCCTGCAGTTAACCTTTTTCAGCTGCCAGTATGATGAAATACATGCAGTTGTCTGACAAGGTTACCTCCTGAGTAGTGAGTAGTTTGTATTCAAATAAAGCATTCCTTAAATAAATTGTGCTTAAAGACACAAGCAAAAAGCTTGAATAAGTATTTTAAGTGCAACACCACGGAAGTTAGGTTAAGTAGAGGTTCATTTCTGTGCATAAGTGTCTGTGAGTTTGTCTTCTGTACGTATTTTACAATAACCAGAAATTTAAGATACGTTGATAGAGCTTACAACACAGTATTTTTGTTTCAAATGAAAATCAATTTAATGAAAGGGAAGTTTTGGATCGTTTCAGGATGATGTTTTAAAACACAACAAACCTTGCTGGTAGGGAAGGAGCTTTATTAAGATCCGTGTTTCTGAGTATGTAGGCTTAGTTTGGCTATGTTTTATGTCATATGTACTTTCATCAGTATCTGGGAGAGCTGCAAGTGCTTTTAAAATAGAGCCTGTAATAAATACGTAATACGGTAACACTGGAGCAGTGGACAGGTATGATGAGCCCAAGGACTCTGCTAGCCATTGTTTGAATTATTATTGGCTATTTATGCTGCGTGCAGTTTCTAGTAACAGAGATTCTTTTGAAATTACTAAATTCTGCACAGACTTGTTGCTCTATGAAACGCTGTTGCTCTTGTGTTAACTTTTTGTTAAGTTCTTTGTCTACCTACTGTAGGTATCAGTGTATGTAGAAAACGTTATGTTTCTGCTCTTTGACACCTTTCTAGAGTATTTTTACAGATAGCACTGTGGAGCATAAAAGGAAAAGTGCTGGAGCAAAATAGGCATCTAGTCCTTAAATTATGAAAATCGCCTGAAAACAGAAATTACACCTTTTTTTTTTTTAAGTAGTAGCAAAACCAAGTTTCTTTCTTGCCCGTTTATGGTTCCATGTTGTGAGCTGCCAGAACTGAGAGACTTGGCAGGGCAATTGTTGGTGGAAATGATATACCTGGACTTAATAATATTCATCTCCAATGACAAGAGGATGAGTTCCTGAATTAGAACACTGATTAACAGTGGAAGTTTTAAGCAGACTGAATTCTGCAGTGCTTGCCATGATCTTGGTTCTCATGCAATGCTTTTTATGATAATTGCAGAAAAGCGGGTTAGTATCAGGTATATGTAAAAACTTTGTTTCCTGGGCTCTTACACTCATTCTTGTCCGTCTCTTCTATATTTTTAAAAGTACCTTGAACTCCATCTATGATCCAAATCTCTCTCTTCAGAAAAAACTTTGTTTTAAGAGGTAGTGATAATTTTAAATTCTGTTCATGCTTCTGCTGCGTTGGTCGGCTTTACTCTTTAGGACACAGAAGCTGTGTGGCTGTTCCTGGCGCCTTTGACTTCAGCACTAAAATCGATGTCAGGGGGATCTAAGCGCATTAGATTCAAGCCAGACTAAAGCAGTTTCTTCATAGCAGCTCATGTCTTTCAGTGAGTGAGAATAATACTCTGTAGGAAATCAATGACTTCTACCTGCTGTTCCTCATGATTTCGCACCAGTTTCTGATTGCAGTCTTGCCTCGTTCTCCTTAAAAATAATGTCTGTTATAATGTAGGGGCTCATGATGAAGGGTAGGAAACACAGTCACTCATGAACTGTAATTAAAGCTTTAAGGAACGCATACAACATACATACTATCTGTTGAAAGCGGTAACAAACAAGTATCATCTTACTCATGAAAAGAGACATGGTAATTTGTAAATAGCTAAAAGGAATTAGCTAAAGTAGCTTAAAATGTTTCAGTGAAGCAAGGCACAACTCAGATTTGCGTCACGGTCTCCGGAATGCTTGCGCTGCTGCACGTGCCCCCCGAGCCCTGTTCGGTCTGCTCTGAGAAGTTGTGTTGGAAGCAACTGCTCCTCTGGGACCAGGTTTGGTGCTCACGTGGCAGCCTGACTACTCCTGACTATGTTAAAAAATACTCTTGCTGTCTTGACAACTTGGCATTAGTATTCAGTGAAGTAAAAGACTTCTGATAAAATGTTCATCTTTGAAATTACTGACAAAAGACTGTTTCGTAACTGTTTCCCTCTCCTTCCCCTTGCTTCAGCAGGCTGGGGAGAAATGCCTACTGTCCACTCAAAGACCGAAGCTTCTTGGGGAGAGCCGACATCCCCTTCTGCTGCAGTTGATAATGGCACTTCAGCATGGGGGAAACCCCCCAGCAGTGGTACAGGGTGGGGAGATAATCCTGTCGAGTCGGCAGGGACATACGGAAGAACAAATGCTCCAGCTGCTGCCCCAGCACTGTGCAAACCAGGTACATGCGTGGGTGTCACTGACGTAAGAGGTTGGGAAAAAAGGCAAAGCATGTTTGCTTCTGCCAGTGTTTTAAACAGCGATTCTGGTTTTCTGTGCATTTAAATCTTAATAATGTCATTCATTCTTAAAACTCCATTGGCTGTCTCAAAACATTCATATTCCAGATACCAAATTCACACAAAGATATAAATACAGTGCTTTGATCCAGTAAATGTAAAGGTCTTCCTTAGAATATTTCAGTGTACTTTGGACGTGCACATTACTTACAGTACAGTAGGAACTGTAGAGATGCTGGAAACTAAAACTGCAGAAGAATGTGACCAGTACTTCTCCCTCGCTGCCCAAAAGAAACCTGTATTAGGATGAGAAGCACCTGAGCTCAGTCAAGATAGGATTGATTCTGGTAGGAAGAGAAACACACGAGAACGACTGGTCATAACTTCACTGTTCTGTTAAACTGAGGGGAGTGGGTATCATTCTAGCTATTAAAACCTGTTCACAGGTTCAGGAACATCCTGAACTGCTTCCTGCTTCATGATTCCTAACTAATCTTATTTGATAAAAATCCTCCAAAGGTTACAGTCCTTGTTGCAGACTTCTGTTTTGACTGTGGCAGTCTTTACCTTCACTCCTGACAAATACTGTACAGAGAGAGAGAGAGAGAGAGTGAGATAGATGGCTCAGAAAACCTCAGAAGAGGAGTGAGAGGTCTTAAGATGAATAATCTCAGTTTTTATCAGAGTAAACAGAATAAAATGGAAGGAGGTGACACAGCCTCATCACTTAAAGTGTTCATTGCAGCCCACATGCTCCTTTCAGTTCCCATTCTTATGAGATTGGAATGAGTTTCTGATTGTTAACGCCCTGGAAATTTGGTTTTGTTCATCGGACGAATGTGGCAGCTAAAATGGTGAGATTTCACTGAAAGCAAAATAGCACTTAAGTATGTGTGGTCATACTTTTGGTTCCTTGTTCCGAGGACAGTGGAATGACCATGGCCGCAGATCTCACTTGTTCAGGGAAAAGCAAGACTGGCTGTTGCTGGACTTTTTCTTCTATAAAGTATTTAGAGTACTTTCCTTTTTTGAGAGCTTCAAAGAAGGAGTCCTTATCATTTAATGCCAGTTAAGCTACTTGATGAACCTTTATATCTCTTGAAAATACTCAAATCTTAGTGTACTGGATATGGCATAAAAGGATATTTCTGTAAAATTTGTAGGAAATCGAATGAGATTTTTCTTTTCCCCTTTACCCTCCAGCTTCAAAATCTATGCAAGAAGGCTGGGGCAGTGGTGGGGATGAAGTGAATCTCAGTACTAGTCAGTGGGAAGATGAAGAAGGAGATATGTGGAATAATACTGCTTCACAAGAGAGCAGCTCCTCCTGTAATTCCTGGGGGAACGCCCCAAAGAAAGGACTTCAAAAGGTAAGACAAAAATAAAGACAGTCTCTAGAAGTGAGTGGAATTAGCATAACATTTCTAGACTCAGTTGTAACAGATCTTCTGTTGCGTTACGCCTGAACTCTTAAATTAGGCCTCTGACACCTGAACACAAACACTTGCCACTACAGTGGTTCAAGTAGAGTCTGCCTGCTGCTTACAGGGGGAAGTGGGAGATCTTTGACTTTCAGCATGTCAGATGCTTCGGGAGGTGGTGGTGGTGGTGGTGTTGCTTTTTTTAAAAAAGAAGTTTTATAAGCTTCCATGTATTTTAAAGAAATGATAATGTATTAACAGAAACAGGGAAAGTGTTAAGGGGGTGTTCAGACACTTTCCATGGTGGTAGAAAAGCGAACAGTAGTTTGTGATGAAGTGGTTCAACAAAAAATACTTATTTCTTGTGAGGAGCAAATAGATAATTGTAACGTTATGTGCTGGTATGAGAACAAAGCAAACCTGTACTAATGCCTCACTCAACCAACAACAGACAATTGCATTAGGAAGTTTTTCATTGCACAGTCTTTATTTCAGGACAAGGCCAGGCTGTAACTTAAAAGAAATTGGGAATGCATTTAGCCAGTTTGTTTTGTTATTCCATTAGCCAACAGTTAGGCCAGTGATTTGATCAAGTATGGTTGTTTCTTGTACTGTCCGCAGCCCAAAACAAATCCACGCTTGTCCCTTGGTACTTTCTGGAGAACTGAAAGGAAGAGACTTCTTAAGGATTTTGTGATAGAAAAGCTGCACAGAGATCTTTTAAAGGTGTTTATCTAGACGCTCTTGTTTGTTTTTAAGAAAATACACTGAGTAACATTCTTAACTTCAAGATTGCAAACTTGTTTTTGGGAATGTTTTTCAGGAAGTGTTGTATTATTTCAGAAATTTTTATTTCATACTATTTTTCTGCCAAGGATTAAAATGAAACATGTAAATTCAAAGGTGGCTTTAATTCAGTGGTCAGCAAATCAAATACTAAATAGCACACTGAACACCTATTCAGCTGAGATAAAGTATGTACACTTTGTGGGGGAAGAGAATCGTAGTTGCGTTGTTCGGAGGGTTCTTCAATACTTTCTAAATTAATGTACTAATCCATCTTTCAGTAGCATGTGTTATTAATAAGAAAAACTTACCTTGTCTTTTATGTATAACTCACTAGTATGAATATGGGAACCAGACCATTAATGGCATCTCCCAATTTTTTACTAAGGGCATGAAGACATCTAGCAAGCAAGATGAGGCCTGGATCATGAACCGTCTGATAAAACAGCTCACAGACATGGGCTTCCCTGTGAGTAGTGTTCATAGCTGGCACACCTCTGGCTTAGCTTTTGTGGCTTGTAGTTCTGACTGTCGATGTTACACACTAGCTACAAAAAGATCTTCAGTCTCTTCTTCAGGCCGGGAAGTAGTTCTGCTGCCTGCATTTCCGTGTAGTCATTTACTCTTAAATTCAGAAACCTCGCTGAGATGACTTGAGAGGCTTTGTGTGATGACATTTATAGATCTTCTGAAGTTCAGGGTTTTATAACAATAGATGTTATTTTGAACCTCAGTAATAGTAAAAGACTATGATTTGACCTTGTAGGACTGGTACTTACTTGACAAACTGAAACTAACTGAATTGGTAAAAGAAGAAAAAACTGTGCACAGCTCTTATTTGTTCTGCTGAGTAAATGTGAAATCCAGTATTTGGGACATATCTGTTTTCTCCGTTTGCTTTAGGATCATACAAGCATGATTACTTTTTTCTTAACGTAATCCATATTTTTGACAGAGAGAGCCAGCGGAAGAGGCCTTGAAGAGCAACAATATGAATCTCGATCAGGCCATGAGTAAGTATCTGTGTAACTAAAGTGGTTCTTTCCTTCAAAACAACACAGGAACCATTCATGATTCCGAGAGTTTGATCTTCTCACGTGTTTGATAATACGTATTTTCTCGCTTTTGCGTTTGTGAGCAAGACATTCTTCTCTGAAGTACTGTTAGCAAATTCACTGTCTTTGTGGCACCTTTTTCAATGTATTTCCCCTTTCCGTGAAGGTGCTCTGCTGGAAAAGAAGGTGGAAATGGACAAGCGTGGAATGGGAGTGACCGACTATAATGGAATGGTCACCAAACCCCTTGGCTGCCGCCCACCACCAATCTCCAAAGAGTCTTCCATGGACCGCCCCACCTTCCTTGACAAGGTAAGTTCAGAAATCTGAATGTGATAGACAAGTCAAAACTGTACACAGCGTAGAAATACTGATGATTCCCACTGTTTAGAAAGCTGTAGAGAGAAAAGGGACAGATAATTACAAATTGCTTTTCTGTTTCCTTGGTTTTAGTGTTGAGGGGAACTTAGTCCTTGTGGAAAGGACCGATGATTTGATTCCCACATCAAAATAAGCAGTGGTCATGCCTGGTGTTACACTTGAAATGAAAACCTACTGAGGAATCAGCAATGCAATGGAACTAGAAGGTGGGGGAGGGAGGAAAAAAAAA